>NW_025423308.1:0-120066 GCF_020497125.1 Mauremys mutica
ACTTATTGCTTCCCACCATCAGCTTCCTCTCGCGGGTCTCTCTCTTCTCCTCCAGTGACTGTGGTCCTCCACTACCAGATCCGTGGGGCCTGCCCTGAGTCCCTGCATCCCCCTGCTTTGTCTCCATTCCCTGCAGGCTGCAAAAATGTCAGGGGAGTCTGCTCCTCCCTTCACTCGATGCTCCTGCTCATATCAGTCAACTGCAGCCTCATCTCCTGGAACTCGGGCAGCTGTCGCTTGATCCGGTCGAACAGTCACACGCTGACTGGCTCCCCTGCCTGGATGCTCTTGTGGAAATCCCACAGGTGACGCTGCAGGACTTTGCACTGTTGGTTTCTTTAATGTTGTGGTGTTTCCCTGACCGCTGGAACAAAGCCGCCAACTCCTCTCTCACCGATTCCCACCAATCCCCCTGGTAACCACAGAACCCTCTGATGCTTTCCCGTTCTGCCAACACCTCCAGGCCTCGCCCCCCTGCTCCTTTATCTTGCAAGCTCTGGATGTTCAGCTTCCAATGTCCTCTGCCATGGGTCAGGGAATTGCCCACATTGAGCACACGGTGAGAGCTGTGTGATCCAAACAGTCCATTGGCACACCCTGCACTGGGCTGTCGACGTGCTCTCTTTCACGTAAATCCAGTCAGTGCGACCCCTGGCCTGTCCCTGCAGAAAGGTGTATCCCCTCTGCGGCTGCTGTGAGCTCGGGTCAGAGGAATAGGAGGAACACGTCCTCTAAGCCAACCTCACTACAGACCTGCGCCAGGTAGTGCTCATCATAGAAGAGTTTCCTCTGACGGTCGGGAAAACAGGACCAGCAGTCCTCAGGACGGTGCAACAATTGAAATCCCCCCCCACACCAAACACCATGCAGTCTAGAAGAAGGGAGCCAGTTCCTTCATAGAACTTTCCTTTCATGCCTTAATTGGGGACCATTCACACTGATATAGCCGTAACCAGTACCATGGAGCACAAAGCCCACCAGTAATGCCCTCCCTGGTTGGAGCTCCAGCCCCTTCTGTACTCGCACTGCGAATGTGAGGAACAAGACTCCAACCCCATCATTCTTCACTGGCCTGGAGGACCAGAGAGATGGGCCCTTCCTCCAATCACCCTCTGCCCATCAAGCTACCCTAGAGTTGTTAATGTGCATTTTCTGAACACCCACCATGGCCAAAGCCCAGCTCCTCCTGGGCCCCCAACTCCCTTCCACCTGGCCACTTTCACAGATGCCCCTTCCCTGGTACTGCCCTCCCTCAGCTGCACAGAAGAGTTTTCATCCTCTATACCCGCCTGTCACTGCCCAGCACCCCCTCTAGCACTCTCTTCCTGTCATATTGGGTCCACCAATAACTCACTTAGGAGAGACAGCTCCTGAAATTCTAAAGGCCCCTCCCCCACTCTACTCCCTAACCTCCACTCTCCTCCCAGAGTTGCGGGGAGAACCCAGGAGTCCTGGTCCCCAGCCTTGCCCACCCCCATATTTCAATATGGCTCCATCCAACAGCTGCCCCCTCCCCAATTGCAGGGCAGTGCCATGGGGCACACCAGGGCCTGCCTGTTTGCATAGGACGGGCGACGTCAGTGCCCCAGGGTGGGGAGAGATGATACTAAGGGAGAAGCAGGCAGCAGACACCCCCACGACAGAGTAAGAAGTGCTAGGGGGCGCCGTGCTGCAAGGAGTGAGGAGGGTTGGCAGGGAATGGGAGGATCTCCCCTCACAGCAGGTGCATCTGTCTCCCCCGCAATTCCTCCCCAGCCCTACCCCAGCCCAGGCTAATCCCTGCCTAGCTACCAGGGTTACATTTGGCCTGGATTCCCCAGCTGCTGGGGGAGGGGTGTGGGGCTGGGGAGCATGAGCCTCTACTCCCCCTTCCCCCGACACAGGTGCATGGGAACTGACCAAAGGAGCCTGCAGCACTGCTGCCTAGAGGAAACTGAGGCACCAGCCAGTGACAGACACATCATGGCTCTCCTCATCCTCATCCTCTTTTCCATATACAACCCGGGGGGGGGGGGGGTAAACTCAGGGCAGTTGCATAGTTAACCTGTGGAACTCCTTGCCAGAGGCTGTTGTGAAGGCCAAGACTATAACAGGGTTCAAAAAGAGAACTAGATAAATTAATAGAGGACAGGTCCATCAATGGCTATTAGCCAGGGTGGGCAGGCATGGTCCCTGTAGCGTCTGTTTGCCAGAAGGTTTTCTCTGCAAATCTCAAAGGTTGATATAAAATACCCTAAACGTTTGTCCCACTTCTCTCTAGTTGTCTATTTCTAATTGAATATGCCCTGAGATTTTCCCATCTCTCTAATTATAAAATGCTAACAAAGTCTCAGATTTGCACCTTTTCTCAGATTCTTGAACATAGCTTGGGGGGGCAGGGCTGGGCTGGCAGGGGCTGCGGGTCGGGAGTGAGGGGCACCGGCAGAGCTGTGGGGGGCAGGGCTGGGCTGGCAGGGGCTGCGGGTCAGGAGTGAGGGGCACCGGCAGAGCTGTGGGGGGCAGGGCTGGGCTGGCAGGGGCTGTGGGTCAGGAGTGAGGGGCACCGGCAGAGCTGTGGGGGGCAGGGCTGGGCTGGCAGGGGCTGCGGGTCAGGAGTGAGGGGCACTGGCAGAGCTGTGGGGGGCAGGGCTCGGCTGGAAGGGTGCTGCGGGTCGAGAGTGAGAGGCACCATCAAAGCTTGGGTGGGGGCAAGACTGGGTTGGTAGCGGGCTGCGGGTCCAGAGTGAGGGGCACCATCAAACCTGGGGGTGGGTAGGGCTGGACTGGCAGGGGGCTGTGGGTAGCATAGGCGGCAGGTTCGTATAATTTTTGGTGGGGCCCAAAATGGTGGTCCCCCGCTCTCACCCTGTAAGCCGATATAAAATGAAGCTACAATGCGTCAGCACCACAAGATTACAAGGGTCAATTAAAAGTGGAAAGTCAGAAGCAGCACTTGCCTGCTTCAATATACGGTATTAAATTTTGTTGCACCTGTTGTGACAAAGTGGGAATGTTCTTAATGTTTTCTCTGAATACTGTGTGGGTGCCTCAGTTTCCCCTGCAAAGTGCCAACTGACGGTGTTGGGGACAAAGAGATCAGGTGGCCTTCTTGTCCGGAAGAGACACAAAGGCCAGATGAGGGAGTGTCAGTTTGGAGGAATTATTTCAGCTCAGTGCTAATGTGAACACGAGGACAAACGGATATAAATTGTCAGTTAGGAAATTTAGGCTTGAAATTAGACGAAGGTTTCTAACCATCAGAGGAGTGCAATTCTGGAACAGCCTACCGAGGGAAATAGTGGGGGCAAAGGACCTCCATGACTTTAAGATTAAGCTGGATAAGTTTATGGAGGGGATGGTACGATAGGATAACGGGTTTAGTCAATAGGTCAATACCGTGCCACTGGTAATTAGTACAAAGGGTGAATGTTGGGATATTGTTAGCCCTTTCCAGAGGGTCTGGCTGGAGAGTCTTGCCCGCATGCTCGGGGTTCAGCTGATCGCCATATTTGGGGTCGGGAAGGAATTTTCCTCCAGGGTAGATTGGCAGTGGCCCTGGAGGTTTTTCGCCTTCCTCCGAAGCATGGGGCAGGGGTCGCTTGCTGGTGGATTATCTGCTACTTGAAGTCTCTAAATCACGATTTGGAGCATTCAACAGCAGAGTCAAGGGAGTGAATTAGTTCAGGAGTGGGTGGATCGGCTTATGTGGCCTGCATCTTGCAGGAGGTCAGACTAGATGATCATAATGGTCCCTTCTGATCTTGAATTCTATGATTCTATGGAGCTGGCTGGGGAAATCGGGAGAGGCCCAGAACTTGGGTCTGGGCTCCCCACCCCTCAAGATGGACCTGACTGAGGGGTCCTGTTTTCTGTACCTACAAGCTCTGTTTTAGACTGTGATCCTGTTGTCTAATAAACCTTCTGTTTTACTGTCTGGCTGAGAGTCACATCTGACTGCAGAGTTGGGGTGCAGGGACCTCTTGTTGCCCCCAGGACCTGCCTGGGCACACTCGCTGCGTAAGGCACAGTGTGGAAGGGCTGAATGCTCCGAGGTCAGACCCAGGAAGGTGTGAGCTTCTTGCCCTGGAGACAGTCTGCTTAGATAGAGGAGGCTCCCCCAGAGTCCTGACTGGCTTTGTATGGAGTAGTTCCAAAGCATCACAGCATCCCCTTCCACACCATGCTCTTCCCGGAAGTCCGCACAGGCACTGACACTCCCTCCTCTGGCTTTTGTCTCTTTTCCAAGCATTAGGAGGCCACCCGATCTCTCTGTTCTCCAACACCTTCAGTTGGCACCTTGCAGGAGAGCGTCCCAGGCCACCAGGAGACAGGGTTGCGGCCATTCTCTGTGCAGATGGCATCACACTGGCCCTCTAGGGCTCTACAACAATCACACCCCCTTTCCCACCATCTAGATCCTTGAGAAATGCACAGGGGAAACTGAGGCACCCACACAGTATTCAGAGAAAACATTAAGAACATTCCCACTTTGTAACACCTGTATACGACTAGTTATACACTTTAAAGGGGTGTAAAATAGTCAAGTATTGTGCTAAACAAAATGATACTCCAAACTGACCACCAAATTTAAGTTGCACGTTTTTCCCCTCAGGTGAGGGCTCTGGGGTGGGGCTGGGGATGAGGGGTTCACAGTGCAGGAGAGTGCTCAGGGCTGGGGTGCTGGGGGTGCAGAGCTGGGGATAAGGAACTTGGGATGCAGACAGGCTGCCCCAGGGCTAGGGCCAGAGAGGACTCCCCGTCCCTGTTACCGGCAGCCGCAAGCTCCAGGGGAGGGACCCATCCTCCCCACCCCCCGCAGCACACTCACTCTGCACCACAGTCACTGCACATGCTCCTAGGGACTCTCTCAGGTCCAGAAAGCCAACTCGCCTCCCCTGTGGTGGATATCGGGTGTCACGGAGTCCCTGGGCGATGCTCTGGAGCTGCTCCCCACCAAGCCAATCAGGACTTTGGGGAGCCTCCTCTCCCTTGGAGCAGACTGTCTGCAGGGCAAGAAGCTCACACGGCTTCACCTCCTGGGTCTCTCCTTGGAGCATTCAGCATCCTCTGCCCCTCCATGCCCTTCCCACAGTGAGCCCGCCCCAGCGGGGTCCTGGGGAAGCCACAGGGTCCTGCCCCCCCACTGCGAAGTCAGACGTGACTCTCAGCCAGCCAGTAACACAGAGGTTTATTCGATGACAGGAACAGGGTCTAAAACAGAGCTTGTAGGTACAGTGAACCGGACCCCTCGGCCGGGTCCATTCTGGGGGCAGTGAGCCAGACCCGCCTTGTCTGCACTTCACGCCTGGTTCCCAGCCAGTGCCAGACTGAAACCCCCTCCAGTCCCCATTCCTCTCTGCTCAGTTCCTTTCCCGGGCCAGGAGGTCACCTGATCTCTTTGTCTCCAACACCTTCAGCTGGCACCTTTGCAGGGGAGGGGCCCAGGCCATCAGTTGCCTGGAGACAGGGTTTCAGCCATTCTCTGTGCAGACAGCATCACACTGGCCCTCTAGGGCTTTACAACAATCACACCCTCTTATCCCACCATCTAGAGCCTTGAGAAATGCATTGGGGAAACTGAGGCACCCACACAGTATTCAGAGAAAACATTAAGCACATTCCCACTTCGTAACACCTGCATACGACCAGTTACATACTTTGAAGGGTGTAAAATAATCAAATATTGTGCTAAATACAATGATACTCCAAACTGACCACCAAATTTAAGTTGCATGTTTTTCCCCTCAGGTGAGGGTTCTGGGGTGGGGCTGGGGATGAGGGGTTCACAGTGCAGGAGTGTGCTTGGTGCTGGGGGTGCAGGCTTTGGGGTGGGGCAGGGCTGAGGATGAGGAACTTGGGGTGCAGACAGGCTGCCCCAGGGCTAGGCCCAGAGAGGACTCCCCATCACCACCACTGGCAGCAGCAAGCTCCAGGGGAGGGACCCCTCCTCTCCCCCCCTGCCCCCCGCAGCACACTCACTCTGCACCACAGTCACTGCACATGCTCCTAGGGCCCCTCGCAGGTCCAGAAAGCTCACTCCCCTCCCCTGTGATGGGTACTGGGGGGGGGGGTTGCCATCACAGGTGGCCTTCCATGTTGCTGCCCCTCACCATAACTTCACTGTGGATGGGGGATGGGGCTGCCCCTTGTCCAGCATGGGGCAGAAGTGGGGTCTGCAGGGTGGTGGCTATGGGGGTGGGGGAGCAGGGTGTCATAAAATTCACCCAAGCCCCAGCTGCTCAGGTCTAGGAAGCCTCCCTCTCCCATCCCTCCTGTGGCGGGTGGGTTGGTGGGTGCTGGGGGAGGGGGCATTGCCTTCACATGTGGCTTCCTGCCTCCCCTGTGCAGCCTGCTGCGCCTCACTGGGGGTAGGGGATGGGGCTTTCCCGTCCCCAGCGTGGGGCAGGAGTGGGGGGGCTGCAGGGTGGTGGCTGGGGGGGGGACAGGGAGGGCAAGTTGGCACAAAATACACCCAAGCCCCAGCTGCTCAGGTAGGTCTATGAACCCCCTCCCCCATCTGCCCTGTGGTGGGGAGGGGCACTGCCTTCACATGTGGCTTCCTGCCTCCCTGACCCCTGCTGCAGCCTGCTGCCCCTCACCACAGCTTCCCTGGGGGACGGTGGGAGGGGGTGGGGCTGCCCCTTCCCCAGCACTGGGCAGGAGTGGGGGCGGGGGCTGGGGCTGGGGGGAATCATAGGGACAAACACTCACGGAAGCCCCAGCAGCTGCTAAGGTGAGTAATGTCCGTCTCCTGGCCAGAAGTCCCTTCGCGTCTCCTCCAGGTAGGGGCAGGGGAGGGGAGGGCTGCCAGGCACGGCACGGCCCCCTCCCCTCCTGAGGTGCTACAGCACCAGCAGCTTGCACTGCTGTTATGCTGTAGCCCTTAGGCGGCGGCAGCAGCAGCAGCAAGGCAGAGAGACGCGCGCTGCGCACTCTTTATGTTCAGGCAGGGAAGCTCCGGGGTGGAGGGGGGGAAGCTCCAGCCCTGGCGGCGGTGGCGGGGGGGTGGTGAGAGGCGGAGGCGGGGCGCTCCAAGCAGGGGAGAAACCTAGCTCCAAATAATGGTGGAGCAGAGCCCCTGACTGTGAATATTCCTGGGGCTTTAGCCCCAGGAGCCCATATAAGTTGGTGCCCCTGGCCTCCACGAGTGCCGCACTCTGACCAGCTGAACCAGGCAAGCCACGGGAAGCTTCTCAAGGTCTTCCCCTGCTGTGGGCTTGGATGCGAAAAGCACCTGGCCGTTCATCAGCTGTTGCAAGAAGTGTGCAGAGTAGGAGTAGCGATGGGGCTGTAGCTTTCCACAGCATCTCAATTTGGGCAGCTTTCCATTCCCCTTTTCTGTGTAATGTCCCTCCCATGGGTTTCACTTGCGGAGCTGTACGACTCTGGCAGGGTGGCCATTTAGAAATCTTTTCCTTGCTTTTCTTTTTCGCCTGGCCCCAGCGTTAGGACCGTTTGGGTGTTTCAGTGTGTGTGTTTTCCCATTTGGAGGCATTTGGAAGTTTGGAAGGGGAGCCGAAAGAGGAGTCTTTTTCACAAGCAAGTTGGCTTTCTGCACAGGTAGGGCCCTTGGCCGTAAAGCTTAGCTCCGTCAGTGCGTCTGCATGGGGTTCCTCCAGTGCCTCAAGAGCCCGTGCTAAACTCTCGGTGTGGGCGTTTGGCTTGCGCCAGTCAGAGTGCGGTGCCTGCGTCTTCCCAGGGCCGGCTCCCGTGAGGCGCGCATAACTTGGGAGGAAAGGGGTAGAAGAGAAAGCAAGTGAAGCTGACTTCGAGTGGTGGTGCCCCTGGGCGGAGTGGTCCTCCTGCTCCTTCCTGTCGGAGGGGTGGGCTTGGGGGGTCTGGCTGTGGGAGGATGGTGTCCAGGAAAGTCCCAAAGGTCACCCTGCGCCGGCGGAGTATGAAGCCTCTCCCCTAGGTTGGTGTGCCGAGTATTAAGCCTTCCTCTGTGGCTTGGGCTGGGGAGCGTGATCCGGCTTCAGATCTATTTGGGTGGAGCTGGCGGCCGGCAAGAATTCGGGCCATCAGGTCAACCCTCTGTGGACAATGTCAGGAAAGCCGGCAGGCCTGCGATTTTGGCTTCACGGGCGGGCAGCTCAAGCCTGGCCTCCTATGAGCCTGGAAGGCAGCCGGCCGGGCTCACCCGTCTCCTCCCCGGGCCCAAGTTCCTTTCAGGCAGCAGGTGGAGCGAGGAGCCCAGGGAGGGGAGCCCAAGGAGGTGTCCGGAGCCTCGTCCTGCACGGCGCCTGTGCCCGCGCCCAGCAGGGCTCTTGCCCACTCCCGGCCCACCTGGTTTTGGCCTCTGCCACCCCTAGCAGTCAGCCACAAGAGCAGAAGCCGATCTCTCCCTCCTGCACCTGGAGTGGCCAGCATGGGGCTTGAACCCATGACCTTGGCGTTATTAGCACCATGCTCTAACCAGCTGAGCTAACCGGCCTACGGGGTGCTGTCTCTTGCCTGACCCTTTTGGAAGGAGTCACCGGCTGGCGCGGGGAACGATGTGGCCTCCGTTATCGAATGAATGGATCAAGACGCCACCTGCCAAGGTAGGGGAATTAGCTCAAGTGGTAGAGTGCTCACTTCGCATGCGAGAGACAGCGGGATCAATGCCCGCGTTCTCCAGCGGCAAGGCAGCTGCGGGACCTTCTCTTGCCCTTCTTTTAGAAGCCATGGACAGTCAGCCGGCTCAGCTCCTCCAGTGGCCTCCATCCCTCTCCCCGCTTGGCCTCCCAAAAAGCCAGCCCTTGCGGAGCACAAAGCTCTTCCACCCCGGCCCTTCTCCCCCTTGCGCTGACTGGGAGGCTGGAGACAGCTGGGGGAAGTTAGCTCAAATGGAAGAGCATGGGAGAAGTAGTCAGACCCAGACACACATTCTCCAGCCTGCTCTGCTCTGCTCTGCTCTGCTGGGCTCTAGTGGGGGACCTGCACCTTTCTTTCTGAGCTCTCACTGGAGCACAATCCCTTTCCTCCTCCCTCCCTGCTAGTCTACGCCAAGCTCATTGGCCGGGAGGGAGAGCCACTCAAATACAGAATTACTCACATCCCAGGGGTCCATGAAGGGAATGAGGAGATGGGCGGGGTGGCACGTGATACCAGCTCAGCTGAGACCGTGAGACCTCGCAGCCTCCTGATCTCAGGCAGCATGGCAGCCGTGGAGCAGAGCAGAGCACGCAGACAGCTTGGAGACAGCCAAAGTGGGGAAGGGCTGCGTTGGTCTGGAAGAGGGAGTCGGTGGCTGTCTATCCTGGCAGAGGCAGGGTCGTTTTGCTGTATGCTGGGCCGGGGACCAGGGAGTCTGCTAGAGTTGCAGAGCTGGGCCTGTTCCTGGCTTTGCTTGGGTTAGAGGAAAGTAGTGAAGATAAGAACGGCCCTCCTGGGTGAGACCGATGGTCCAGCTAGGCCACTATCCCGTCTTCTGACAGTAACCGATGCCAGGCGCTTCAGAGGCAATGGCCAGAGCAGGCATTCGTCAAGTGATCTATCCCTGCGTTGTCTTCTGAAGTCTGGTGCTTGTTTCAGGGGCTAACTCTCAGCCCAGACACGCTCCAGGGAGGGAGCGTTGGTGTTTGTGCCGAGAAGCGTGGCTGGGACTCGGACCCCCTTCCCCAGCTCTGGGTAGCGCCCCGCCCCCATTTCAGGCTGTGTTCTGCTTAAGGCCACAGAGCTCTTGCCTTTTTTTGCCCGGTGCCTGAGAGTCAGGCCAGCTGCGGGGAATTAGCTCAAGCGGCAGAGCGCTCGCTTTGCATGCGAGAGGTAGTGGGGGATGCTGCCCGCATTCTCCGAGCCTGTCGACTAAGGGCTCCTGATGAGCGTGGTGGACGGGAGAGTCGGCCATCTGACTTTTGGCCTTGCTGCCCGTAGCGGTCAAGCCGAAAAATCAAAAGCCTCCCCAGGCCCACAGCCACCCAGGGGCTCCTCTGCACCATCTTGCCTGAGCCGGTGGAAGTGGAGCCTGGAACTGAGCTGAGGCGCTGAGGGTTATTTGCACTGCGCGCTTCACATGGAGGTGAAAACACGGGGCACAGATCTTTGAGCACAACCCTCATCCTGAGGAATGGGGGCGGGGGGGCTGCATAAAGAGAGACTGGCTCTCCCTGGCGGGGCTGCAGCGGCTCTTCACAGGGGCAGTCCCACAGCCAATTGGTACCTGAGTTTTGCCGGCCTCCTTTCGTGGGCTGACCTGGCTCCTCTCTCTTTAGGGAGACTGGTGACCCCAAACTTCCCAGAAACCAGCATAGCGAGGCCAACCTGAGCACAGACACCTGCTCAGCACCCCGGGGTGCAGCCCTGAACTCCGGCTATCAGCTACGCTCAGCTGCCCACCCAACAAGCGTTACACGCAGGAGCCTTCGTGCCCCGGATGTTCAGGTCACTCCCAGCGCCAGCTTCAAACTCCGCTGCTCAGTTCTAAGCCTTGGCCACACGGGGGCAGCCTGGAGCTCAGCCAACGCCTCCCGTTGCTGGTTGCGTTTCCCACTCCTCGTGGCAGGTTCACACCCCGCAGGCAGATCTCTGAACTGGAGCCAAACCGTTCCCCAAATCCAGCGCTTTAGCAGCAGCTTTGCTAGGAAAGCGCTGACGTCCCCAAGTAACGTAAGAGCCAGAGCGCGGTGTCCAGGATCTTCTCTTGGGCCCCTCACCGTGGTGTCTGTCAGGTGCAAGGAGAAACCAGGGAAATGTTTTCATGGCGTTTAAGGGCAGAAGGGGCCATTAGCTCAGCTAGTCTGACCCCCGAATAACACAGAATTACACCATGACATGTATTGATCCCACAGGCCTTAGATAGATCAAAGCGTCTCAGCCCTCAGGAAGGAGGCTAAACTGGGTGCCATAGGCAGCGAACAAGGGGCCCCCAAGGCAATTGCAGGGAGCTGACGCGGTGAAATATGCCCAGATGATCCCAGCAGGCGACCCACCCCCATGCTGCAGAGGTGGGAGTCCCTGTTCCTCCTGCCCTTAAGAATCTCTGGTGGTAAGTGGGTCCCCCCAGTTCCCCAGATAAGAATCCTCCATGTGGTTTCCCTGGCTTCACCTCCAGATAAGAACATTGTGTGGAGGGGGTGGGAGGAAGGTTGTCTGGCAGATATGTAAAGGGGGACTGTGTCTCCCTGTCTGGCCCAGGCTCCTGGGAGGAAGTGATCTCAGTGTGTCTGGCTGTCTCCATTCCTCCCACCCATAAGAATCCCTGGTGTGTGGGTGCACCCTAGACCATTAAGGATCTCTGGTGGGTGGGTGTCTCTCTCCCCTAGTCAGGATCTCTGGGGTGTGCCTGTATAAAAAGAGACTTTGATTCACCCAGGCTGGGCTGCCATCATGGAACAGACCAGGTCCTTCTGTGGAGGGTTTGCGTCCCTCCAAGGACGTGATCTCAGTGTGTGTGAGTGTCCCTGTCCCTTCAACCCTTAACAATCCCTGGTGCATGGGTGCGCTGGGCCCCATTACAATCCCCTCTGTCTTACCCTCCATGAGGGATCTGGTGGATGTCGGTGTTCCCCATGTTACTGGGGGTTTCTGGTGCCCCTGTCCCTCCTGGTTAATAGTGGAGTGTGTGGGTGACCCCCCGCCCGTTAAGGATCCGTGTTGTGTGGATGCCCCCGTTCTTCTCATTAAGAATAGTGCAATGGCGCATATGGGTGTGTCCCCCACCCCATGAACTAGCTCCCGTGTGTGGTTCCCCTGACCCCATCCAGGCTCTGTGGTGTGTGGGTGTCGCTGTTCCTCTTTTCAAGCTCCGTGTTGCAGGGGGCGTCCCTCCCCCCAAGTCAGAATCCCCAGCGTGTGGGTGCTGCCATCCCCCCCTTCCAGGCTCTGCGGGGGAGGGGGGTGTATAAAAAGAGACCATGTCTCACTGTCTTGCCCAGGCTATGCTGCAGAGGCTATTCACAGGCGCGATCCCAATACTGATCAGCAGGGGAGTTTTGACCTGCTCCGTTTCTGACCTGGGCCGGTTCACCCCTCCTTAGGCAAACTGGGGACCCCAAGCTTCCCCGGGATCACCATATTGATGCCAAACTTACTGTGGAAACCCGATCGGCACAGCCCCCTGACCAGGCCAGAGAGAGCAGCAGGTTTCCCCTATAGTTTCCTGCT
Source organism: Mauremys mutica (assembly GCF_020497125.1). Taxonomy (NCBI): domain Eukaryota; kingdom Metazoa; phylum Chordata; order Testudines; family Geoemydidae; genus Mauremys; species Mauremys mutica. The sequence goes on from NW_025423308.1 coordinate 12,067, forward strand.
CTTGTTTTCTTGACTAGTTTCTCCTCTGCACCAACTTGCTCTTCTGCTTTGTGAGCCTGGCTAGCTCAGTTGGCAGAGCATCAGACTTTTAATCTGAGGGTCCAGGGTTCAAGTCCCGAGTCAGGTGATAAACTACTCGCCAAGATCTTAAACTGTCTTGCTGGAGTCTTCTTTGACGTTACTTTTCTCTGCAGGATTTTCCCTTTCCTCAGAAGGGCCTTTTTGTGTGTGGGTTTGAAGGGGCAACTCCCTGACAGTCCCTCTGTCCTTGCAGCCTGGAGGAATAAAGGCCTCTGGGCACAGAGCATGTTCCTCCCCTGCACACACACACACGCACACACACACACACACACGCACACATATACAAACAAACAGAATATCCCTAAGGAATTAGAATCACCTGCTGCCTTCCCCTTTCCTGCTGGATCCCCAAATGAAGATGCTCTTCAGCCTAAACCCATGTCCCCTCTTTTCCCACTGCCTCTAAATCCCAACCCTCAGTCCCTCCTATGCTCACTGCTCCTCACTCCCAACCAGAGCCTGCTCCTCTGTCCCAACCCACAGCCCCCTCCTATTCCCAGTGCCCCTCAATCCCAACCCACAGCCCCCTCCTATTCCCAGTGCTCCTCAATCCCAACCCACAGGCCCCTCCTTCCCTCCAGCAGCAGGTGCTTCAGACCCCCTCAGGAAGATTTTCTTGCAAGGTTTCGTGTATGAGTCTGCATGTGGATTTTACAGTGTGTTGGAAATAGGTTGGGTTGCTGGCCGAAATGATCACTTGTGGCTGGTGTTGGATTCCCAGTCTCCATGTTATAGGGGCAGGAGAAATAAAGGGTTGTTATCCTTGTTGTGTGAATTGAGGGCAGCACAACTGTGCTTGGCAGACCCCGATAGAGGGACTCACCCTCAATTCAATAGCACTTGCTAGGCAGGGGACATACGGTGCCTTCTTATTTTCCCCCTTTTCCACCCAGGCTGGCAGGTGAACTCTACAGAGGCACCTCTGGGCTTGCACTGACTAAGGACAACAGCTGTGAGTGGGGTGCAGACAGGGGATGGCTCATGTTAAAGGACTTTTGGTTGCTGGACTTACGAACCGTAGGGAGAAGGACACTGCCCAGCTTTTCTGGGGGGTGGGTCTTTCCCTCGTGGTTTATATTTATGTGTTGGGGCTGCTGACATGACTTCTACTAACCCTGGGCTTACATTGCAGTGTAGACATATCCTGAGAGGGCATCTATATTGTGACAAAATCCCGCTGGCCTGGATGGTCTGATTTGGGCTCCTGGGGCTCAGGTTGTGGAGCTAAAAACTACAGCGTAGACATCTGGGCTCAGACTGGAGCCCAGGCTCGGAGACCCTCACCCCTCGTGGGGTCTCGGAGGCTGGGCTGAAGCCCAAGTGTCTACGCTGTAATTTTATAACCCTGCAGCACAAGCCCCACAAGCCTGAATCAACTGACCCAGGGTTTGAGAATAGTGACTTGGGTGTGTTAATGGCAGTGTAGACATAATGCTAGGCTATGTCCACACTGCGATGAAACACCCACGGCTGCCCCGTGCCAGTGCAGGCTCCCAGGCTAGGGCCGTGGGGTGGTAAATTTGCAGCGTAGACATCTCGGCTCAGGCTCAATACCGGGCTCTGGGAGCCCTCAAGGTTGGGAGGGAGTTTAGCAAGCAAACAAGGTAGAACGGCAGTGGAGTATTACCCTGGACTCAATGGCATTTCTCCATTGGTCTGTCTGCTTTGGGGCAGGGACAATAACACGTCCTGCTGCATTTGTTATTTCAAAGGGCGGTTTAGGATTTTCATTCTCAAACACGGTGCACAAAGCAGGACTCAACCCTCCGTGTAAACTAAATGAGCTGCCCACAGGTTCTGCCAGCCACAATGAGCATTTGGTGTGAGAGCCCAGACCTGCCCCTGTCCCAGAGGAAGCAGGATCATCTGTGACAGGCTGGAACACTGACCTATCAGCTCTTAACTCCCAAACCTTCAGTAAGTCTGTGAGTATAATTTAAACAACTATACTAGGCTGGACCAAAGATCTCTGTGTTTTGTCCTCCCACAGTAGCCAATACCAGGTTGCCCAAGAGTTAGGCAACAAGGCGTCACTGGGAATTGAACCCAGGATCTCCTGTTTACAAGACAGGTGCTTTAGCCAGCTAAGCCATGGTGCCTGCCTGTGGGAAAAAGACACTATCTGCCCACACATGACTTTCTGCCATCCCCACTGGGGCCTGAAAAGCTTTGCTTGTGTTTGGATTCTGCAAAGCAGAGGAGCAGGTGAGGTTTTCCTTGCAAGCTGTGTGTGTGTTTGTGTGTGTGAATCTTTGGCCAGGTCTGCACTACAAGGTTACTTCAGCGTCATTATATTGCTCAGATGTGTGAAAAACACACAACGCTCCCTCGGTCAGCAGTTTTTGGCTGGTGCACACACTGCAATACCACGTCTGGCGACAAAAATGCCCTGTTTTGGTGACAAAATAAAACCACCTCGACGAGAGGCCTAGTGCTTTTTGCAGCAAACTTAAAGTGACAAATGTCAGTGTAAATGCTGCTGGTCATTATATCACCATAACTGGCCTCCTCCAGTATCCCTCCATGCCTGCTGTGACCTCACGTGCCCTGCATTCCTGCTACAGAGGTTGGGCCCCTCCCCTTTCATAGCTCCAGAAAGTTGTGACAGCTGAGCCACTATCTATACCGGGATTAGCTTGATAGAACTGCATTGCCAGCCTAAGTAATGTAATTACACCAACCTAATTTTGTAGTGTAGACCTGTCCAAAGAATCACACACACACCTTGGGAGCAAAACTTCATCTGCTCCTCTGCTTTATAGAATACAAACACAAACAACACTTCTCAGGGCCCAGTGGGGATTGGCAGAGAGTCAGGTGTGGGCCATCTTTATCCCAGGAGAGATGGACTCTAAGGGTACATCTCCATTGCAATGTAAGCCCAGGTGTGGCATGCTGTGCTCAGAGCAGCACCTGGAAGCCCCATATTCACCACTCTCATATAATGATGACATAGTTTGTTCAAAGTCTGCCTTGTGACGTAGCATTTCAAAAGTCTTGAGCTGTTGAACATTAACATCGGGTTGGATTGTGTGTGCTCGCATTGGTTGGGAAGTTATGAACTTTTTTTCTGTGTGTGTTACTGAAATATGTTATGAGGTTGAGAAATGCTCCCCACCAGCCTTTCAGGTGTGACAAGGGAGGAGCCAGACTCGCTGCTGGCCCATTGAAGGGATCCACACTCCCAAGGACTAGCCCAGGAACCGTGTACAATGCAGACTTCTCCGATATAGCACAGAGACAATGGACACTGCTTGACTCACATGGTAACAAAGGAGATTAATAGCAAGTTGGAAGAAACTATGAAAGAGGGGAAGAGACATCATGACTTGGTCTCTCTCCCCCACAACTCAGCAGCTGGAAACACACCTGGAGGACAAAGACTGAACTGATACAGAAATCAGAAGAGAATAATAACAATAATACTTGCAAACCAAAGTCCCCAAACAGACTAGTATTGGTTTTTCAGCAGAAAATTTTCAGTTTGGGGAATTTTGTTTTCTCGGTCAGACCTTGCCAAGGGAAGCAGGGAGAAAATGTTGGAGTTGCCTCCTTCAGAACAGCTTGGCCTAGACACTAGCTCTGGTTCACTGCTCTGGCCTTGCTCGGGTTGAGGGTATTTTAATAATTTGGGCAGGTCCCGGGGTGTTTGGGGGAGATGATGAGGATGTTCCCTTTTGAGATAAAAACTAAGAAACACAGCATTAGAGAATTTCTTTTTTAAAGAAATCTGGGATTTAGACATTTTATTTAAAGCAAGGGAGTTCTGAGTTTCTGAGAAGGTTTTTGTTTGCAAGAAGCAACATTGTTTGAGCTGTCATTGTACCAAAGGGGGAGATGGTTGTCTACAAAGGAGGGGTGAAAACTAAACGCATCCGATGAGATTTGAACCCATGCGTGCAGAGCACAATGGATTAGCAGTCCATCACCTTAACCACTCGGCCACCTCATCTGAGCTGTTAGAAAACTGGACAGGAGGAGAAATCTAAGGCCAGCAGAGCTCGGGACAATAAGGAGTTTTTAAATACTAAGTGGAAGCAGGGGCTGAATGAGCTCCCCCCTCACATCTAGTGAGGAGCTGGGGGAAAGACTTCAGGAACAGACCGTGTTTGCATAGACACACCTACTCTGCCTAGGTATGCAGCATGATGGGGCCGCTTTCCCAAAATGACCACTTTTGGCTGGTGGCGGGTTACAAATCACTTTAGGATTGAGTGGAATGAAATGTTATTATCCTTCCTGCATGAATGAAGGGCAGCAGAACACACCTAGTCCGTCCTGATGGAGGGGTCAGTGGGTGAGAAATAGCTTTTATTGGACTGCATAGATGTGATTGAGAACATCACCCTAAGCCAGTGGTCCCCAAACATTTCACACTGTGCCCTCTTATCCATGGCTGTGGACCCTCAGAAGGTGCAATCAAGATCTCGGGTTGGGAGTGGGTCTGTTGCTTGCAGGGGAGAGGGGTGCAGACAGAGGTAAGGGGGTGGAGGCCGAGCTGGGAGCCAGAGCCCCACGCTGAGGGTGGGGTTGGGGAAGAGCTGGGGCAGAGTGGGGCTGAGTGCTGCTCCCTCCATGGGGGCTGGCTCAGGCCCTGAGGTGCCCCCATGAATGTTCCTCTGTGTCCCCCTAGGAGTCATGCCCCAGATTTTGGGAACCACTGAACCCTACTGGCTAAGCAGGGGCTAGTGATGCCAAAGCCCAGGGAAAGGGAGAACAAGTGTGGGGCCCCCAGCACTGGAGCCATGTGAAGGGGCTGCAGGAGAGGGGCAATGGCTGGTGGCCTAGGGAGTTAAGGGCAAAGGGGGCACAGGAGGGGGCAGGAGTTAGGGGTGAAGGAGGTGCAAGGGTTGGGAGTGCAGGAGCTAGCGGTAAAGGGGGAGTGGGGATCGTCCAGGGGCAATGGGGAAATGCCAAAGTACAAGCTTTGCCCAGGGCACCATTTTCCCTAATGCTGGTCTGAGCAAACAATTGGAAATGACCCTTCAGTGAGAACAGAACCATCGTGTAGAAAAGCCCCTTTGTTACGTGGATGGGTTAGAAAGCAACAGGCCTCTTTCTGTGGAGGTTTGATTCTTGTCTGCTAGTCAAGGCTGGTGTGTGGTGTCTCCATGGCTGTACTTTCAGTGTCTGATCTGCCATAGTGCCACAGGGAGCCAATTCTAGACATATTCAGAGGCTCTATAGCCAGGGTTTCTCAAACTTCCTTTCACTGTAACCGCCTTCTGCCAAAAACTACAGGCTTGCTTCCTAGAACGAACGCTCCTTGAGTGGGGTGATCCACAGGGAGTAGCTCAAACCTCCAAAGTGCCTGGGCAGTGCCAGGACATTAGCCCAGCAAGGGAGGGGTGTGGCAGTGACATCACAAAGGCCTTTTGCAGGACCTCAGACTATTGGTCAAAGGTGGTGGGGAGGCGGTGACCTCACAGAGAGATGCTGACATCAGCCAGGCAGGAGAGGGGAGAGGGGCCAGGGAAATCTCAGAAACCCCTGTGGCTTTGCTTCAGCAAGTCTCCTTCTCCAGGTCTCTCTTTGAGACCTGAGAGAGCATTTGGGTTGGAGCTCAGTGGTTTGATTATGGACCTATTACATTCACATGGGTTGTGAGTTCAATCCTTGAGGGGGCCAATTAGGAATCTGGGCCAAAAATTGGTCCTGCTAGTGAAGATAGGGGGCTGGACTTGATGACCTTTTGAGGTCCCTTCCAGTGCTAGGAGATTGCTAAATCTCCAATTATTACCTTTTTTTTATTACCTCCTAATCAGCAGGTAAGTACGCCCAATGGTCTGTGATGGGATGTTAGATGGGTTGGGATCTGAGTTACTATAGAGAATTCTTTAATGGGTGCTGGCTGGTGAGTCTTGCCCACATGCTCAGGGTTTAACTAATCGCCATATTTGGGGTCGGGAAGGAATTTTTCTCCAGGGCAGATTGGCAGAGGCCCTGGAGGTTTTTTGCCTTCCTCTGCAGCATGCGACACAGGTCACTTGCTGGAGGATTCTCTGCAGCTTGAGGTCTTCAAACCACAATCTGAGGACTTCAATAACTCAGACATAGGTTAGGGGTTTCTTATAGAAGTGGGTGGGTGATATTCTGTGGCCTGCATTGTGCAGGAGGTCAGACTAGATGATCATAATGGTCCCTTCTGACTTTAAAGTCTATGAGTCTATAAGTCTACTCCTCCTGCTTCTGCCACCATCAGCCATCCCATACCCGGTGCTGCATCCGGTGGGGTCAAAAAAAATACGGCCATATCGGAAGAGTCAGTTGGGTTCTTTGTGGTTGCCCCACCATTCCCCTCGGGCCTGACCTGCCCTCCAGCTCAGCCACCACTGAAAATTGAAACACAAAAAAGTAGAGCTGTACAAAGCTTCAAAGCCCACCAGGCCCAACCCCCCTTCTAATACGGCAGAAACCCGCACTTCTCCTGACTAGGTAGGGACGTCCTATTGCCCCACAAGAAGTGGAAGGCCATCATGTTTGGTCTCAGCAGCACTCATGGAGCAGGGGGAAATACATGGCTGAGGAAATTCCCCACAGATGGGTCTTGAGCATGAGAACCTTGTAGGTAATGACAAGGTCCACTTACGCCACCGGCTGAGCCATTCCTCACAGGCCAGCAACCATTTCTCCCAGTTCGCGTTCCCCACCTCGTCCCCAAGAGAATGCTAGAAGGCCCAGCCATCAACCTGCCCACTCTTGCAGCCCTCCTCTTCCGCCCTGACTGATAGGGGGGAGTATTGAGCCTCCCTCCCTTAGGCCCTTCAGCATCCCTGGGGAACACCAACGCCGCCCGAGTGACTCTGGGCCAGTAGGTCAACCAATAGGGCTGCCTGCTAGGCCAGGCTGCAGCCCAGCTTCAGGACTCAGAGGAAATGGAGCTCCCATCCCTACCTACAGGACTCCAGGCACGGCCAGGCTTCTGGATCAAACGTTCCCTCTTGTGCTCAAGTCACAACAGCTAGCGGGCGAAAGACAGGCATTCATGGCCTTTGAGAGAGCAAGATCGAGCCTTGGAAGACCCAGCAGGGTTTGTGGCACAGGAATTGTCCTCAGTTCCCATCGAGACTTCAGCTCAGATTGCAGGAGTCAAAGTCCCGAGTGTTGGCCCTTACACCATGGGACCAATAGGCAACCCCCAGATCTCTGCTGAGCTCTGGTGTGGATGACCCTGTGGGGGCAGCCCTGCATTTGCTCACCAAGTTGTCATGCAGCAGTTTGCTGCAGCTCCCAGAGGCCTTTCTTAATCCAGCCTGAGAGGCCAGTGGGCATGTGAGGAAGTTGCCCCTTCAGTCCCAGGCAGTACATGGCCCTTCCTAGTGAAAAGCCAAGTCCTGGGGAAAAAGAAGTGATGTCAAATAACATCCTGGGAGGGACATCTTCTTTCATTTTGAGGGGAACAGTTCCTTTTTTCACCTGACCAGGGACTTGAATCCTGAGATTAAAAGTCTGATGCTCTGCCCACTGAGTTAGCCAGGCTCACATGTGAAAGAAACAAATTTAGTGCAGAAGAGAAACTAGTCATGAAAATGAAGGCAGGAAACAATACAGAAAACCTGCTACTCTCACTCTCTCAGCAGTCCTAGCCCCAGCCTGCTCCTCCATCCAGCGCCCTGAGGTCTTATTCTTTTTTTAGTTAAATATCAAATCCAGGAGAAAACACAGTTATACAAAGCAAAACGAAATCACAAACAGAAATGTCATTGGAAATAAAAAATCAAAAAGGAAAATGCAATCCCCATCACTTTATCATGTCTGGGCCATTCCTGTATCGAGATCATCCGCGAAGGTCCCTGTGTGCTTACGAGAAACCTCGAGGAACTCATCCCACAGCCTGAACATGAAACTAAACTGCTCCCAGGTGCTGCAGTAAAACCCTTTCTCTGCTGTGACGTTGCACTCCATAGGATTTTATGAAAATATGCTAATGAGTGTGAATATAAAGTGACTGGACTATGCTTCATGCAAAAGGTCTCTTGTAAGGTATCATTACAAAGCTTATAATCTACTGAGTGTGTTCATCCTATTTATATGAACCGATCACTCCTGTATCTGAAACTAGAAATATGAACTATAACTCTGATGTCCTGTTGTAATGATGCAAAGTGTGGGCCATTAATAGTGGTTTGGACTCTTGATGGCTCCCATTAACTAGGACGATTGACTGGAGATGGCTCTGTCCTGCACCATTTGTGAGTCAGGCCAGGAAGAATGAAGGCTTGGGGGTCTCACAGGACGTGACCATGTCACCTGGTCCAGGAATCCATCTTAAACCTGGGGCTCTTCCCCAGGAGAGAGAAAAGATTCCTGCCTTGTACCAAAGTTATATAACAGGGTGGAACAGAACAAAGGTGGCTGCAGTCATGAGAAATCCCCTAGCTACCACCTGAGCTGGAACAAGGACTATGCCAGGTGAAAAGATTGGGCCCAGACTAGAAATAAGTCTAGTCTGCAAAAGAAGCTTATTGGAAAATCTCTGAGGGTGAGATTTGATCTGTATTGAGTTTCATACTGTATTAGACTTAGACTTGCACGTTTTTGTTTTATTTTGCTCTATGAAGAATACAAGCTCCATAGAGAAGGAAAAGTTAATGCCATAGAAAAGTCTGTGTGTTAGATGGGTGGGAGGGTGTCTAGAAACCACTCTCCTCTAGTTTCTTTTCTCTGATTTCCTGTGGAAAATCTGAAGCAGGGAGCAAAAGCTATTGCCTTCTCTGAGGCTTGAACTCAGGACCTTCAGATTATAAGACTGACACGCTGCCAACTGCGCTAAGAAGGCTCGGGAAAGTTTTAGGCTTAGTGTATATAGGACCCTCCTACAGCAGTGAGTGGGGCAGGGAAGGAGCCAGAGATGTGCTGGAAAAAGCAGGGAGCTCTGGTGAGCAGAGACTTTTCCTGGCAGCTTTCACAGCAGCAAAGAAACCAATTTATGCTGCCAGTGAACAAACTACTGGAACTAATGGCAGCACAGGGGGGATGTTTCCAACCTATGCACCTACTTCCACATTTTAGAACTTACTCTTCTTTTCCTAGTAGGGCACTTTCCATGGAAATTAAGCAAAGCAAGTTGGGGAAACTACACAAGGAATAGAAACCAGTGCTCCAGATAAGGCTTGAATTCATAACCCCAGCACAAGCCCCCTTTGCACTAACCAGTTGCACCAGTGCAAGGGCTTCTTAGACAAAGCTGGGAAGCAGGCAGTTATCAGTCTCTGGGGTTCACACCTTTGCCTAGTAATTGAAAGGCTGATGCATCAAACCTAACTCAAGATGTGGCTTTTCAGCCATGAGACTCCAGGACATTTTAACAGGAAGAAAATCTCCTCCTTTCTGGTTTAGCCCCATTTGACTCCTTCTGCCTGTCTTCTCCCCCCCCCCCCCTCCAGTCTCTTTCCTTCCCCACTGGGGCCGTGCAGAGAGGAGCCCCAGTCAGTCTCTGTCACAGAGTCTGTATCCCATAAAGGGAGGGAGGGGTCGCTCTAAAACACTGATAATGGGGAGGGGAGGGGTGTGTGTGATTATGGGCAGAATGGATGGAGAACTAACAGTGTGACCCAGAGAGATTCCCCCAGATTGGGGAGATCCCCTGCTGCCCCCCATCAGCCAGCTGTGGGAAGAACAACTTGGGATTGCTTGGGGAAGCCACCTTTAAAAACACAAGTGTAACATGCTAGTTACATTTTAATAAGACCAAAGCCTCCTCAAACCCAGGGTCACAATCACTGGAATGGCTTTGCCTTGATATTTTAAACCAGCCGCAGACACAAAGTGAGTCAAATTACAGTTTCCGTTCGGAGTCAGTGCTCACACATGAATCCAGAGGCTTTTAATTCCTTAGGTTCTGCCGCCATTTCATTTCTGTCCTGTTCCAAGATTTATCATTGTGCAAAGCAACGTTAGACCCTTGGGAGAGTCCCCCCTGGTCCCACCTGCTGCCCCGGCCAAGTTAAAAGGGCCCAAGGACCCCTGCCACCACCACCACCAGCACAAGGGGACTAAGGCACTTTCCTGCCCGCCCTCACTCCGTGTGGCACGCCACTCCCGGGAGCGGCTGGCACGTCCCTGCGGCCCCTGGGGTGGGGGGCTGGAGTCTCCACATGCTGCCCCCACCCCAAGTGCCAACTCTGACAACAGTGGCAATGGGAGCTGCAGGGGTGGAGTCTGCGGGCAGCCGTGCTCAGAGATGCCCCCTGCCCTCCCACTTAGGGGCTGCTGCCAGAGGGGGGGTGCGGGTTGCTTTCAGGAGATGCCCGAGGTAAATGCTGCACCCTTCACCCTCTCCTGCACCCCCAACCCAGACCCCACACCTGCACCCAAACTCTCTCCCAGAGCCTGCCCCCTGCACACCCTCCTGCAGCACAACCCCCTGACTGAGCTCAGACCCTGCACCCAAACTCTCTCCCAGAGCCCAATCCCTCTCCCTCCCACACCCAAACTCCCCCCCCCCCGAAAGCCTTACACAGCTGTGGGGTGGGGCAGGACTTGGTCCCATTCTGGGCACCACCAAAAATTATACAAACCTGCCGCCCCTGTCCAGCCCAACCTTCTGCTGATGCACCTCAGCCCCCACCCCTGCAGGGTTTGAAGCTTCCATTGCTTAAATTCCAGGACACTGAGGGATTTCAGCTCCCCTTTGCCCAGAGGGAACCTTCACCCCACTCCCAGCCAGGTTCTTGCTGCTGAAGCCTCCCCTTTCCATGGGCCGCCCCAGGTACCTGCTTGCTATGCTGGCACCTGGAGCCGGCCCTGCCATGGAGACCCTGGGAAGATGGGGGAAATCAGGAAAAAACCAGGGGTTTGTTTATGTTGTAAGTGAAGAATAACTGAAGCAGTTTTGGTTTAAAGTCACTTGTCCCAGACTGGGAATTGAACCCCAGGCCGTGGCAGTGAAAGTGCGAAATCCTAACCACTAGACCACCAAGGAGCTGATAATACTGTTTTTCTTCTCATTTATGTTACACTTTCTTAGGCTACTTTCCATCCAATTTCTGAAGCTGCTCCATTGTCCATTCCCTGAGGTGCTAATGGCAGAAAGTGCAGGAATCCCTGTACTCAGGGTCACCACCTCAGCCCAACCCAAGACACTGAAACAAACTCAAATCATGCTTCCTCCAGCAGGATCACAGAGCAACACAAAGAAAACCCCTCAGGAACAATCCTCCTCTGCCTTCATTTACCCCATTGCAACCCTCTCAGCAGCCGACTCTTGTGGGAAGGACACTGAGCTGAGAGGAGTCTGGCATAGAGACCAAGGGAGGGGTGTTGCTCCCTCTCAGGGCTTGGCTACACTTACAAGTTGCAGCGCTGGTGGAGGCTTTCCAGCGCTGCAACAACACCCCGTCCACACTTGCAGAGCACAACCAGCGCTGCAACTCCCTGGTTGCAGCGCTGGCTGAAAACCCATCCCGGCAGGGGTATAAGGAGTGCAGCGCTGGTGATCCAGCGCTGCCCAGCAGGTGTGGACACTCACCAGCGCTTTACCTGTCCTCCAGGGAATAAGGAGGTATCCCAGAATTCCTGTTCAGCCACTCTGCACATCAGTTTGCACTCTACTGCTCTTGCCTCAGGTGACCCGCCCTGTAAATGCCCCGGGAAATTTAAAAATCTCCTTCCTGTTTGCTGCAGCCAGGTGTGGAGTGCAATCAGTTTTAATCAGTTACAGGTGACCATGCCTCCACGCGGCAAACGAGCCCCAGCATGGAGCACTGGTGAATTGCAGGACCTCATCAGTGTTTGGGGTGAGGCATCTGTTCAGGCACAGCTGCGCTCCGGCCGTAGGAATTACGATATCTTTGAGCAGATATCAAGGGCCATGCTGGATCGGGGCCATGATCGGGACGCAGTACAATGCAGGGTGAAAATTAAAGAGCTGCGGAGTGCCTATTACAAAGCCCGAGAGGGGAATCGACGATCCGGAGCTGCTCCCACGACCTGCCGTTTTTACAGGGAGATGGATGAGATACTTGGGGGTGACCCCACTGCCAATCCCAGGATAACGATGGACACTTCTGAGCAGGCTGGGGGACAGGAGGAGGAGGCGGAGGAGGCGGCGGAGGCGGAGGCGTGGGGGGGGGGAGGAAACCGCGAGTGAAGCTCCTGGCATGGGGGAAGAAACCGCAGATTCCCTGGAGGCATGCAGCCAGGAGCTCTTCTCAAGCCAGGAGGAAAGCACCCAATCGCAGCAGCCAGCAGTTGCAGAAGGACAAGCAGAGGAGCGTGTTACCGGTAAGCGGCTTTTATTTTCTGGGTGAAATGTTTCTGGAGAGGAGGGGGGGTTATGGATGCATGCATGCCAGCCTCTAGATGTGGAATAGCCCGTTGATGTGGTCTATCACGTCGCGGTAATCTGCCTCAGTTATCTCAGCAAAAGCTTCATCCAGAGCGTGGGCAATATGCCTGCGCAGGTTTATAGGCAGAGCCACTGTGTCCCTTGTCCCAGTGACGGTGACGCGTCCGCGCCACTCTTCTGCCAGTGGTGGGGGGACCATTTCTGAACACAGGCAAGCCGCATAGGGTCCCGGGCGGAATCCACATTGCTCTAAAAGAGCCCCCCGCTGTTCCCTAGTGACTCGCAGTAGGGAAACATCTTCCAGGATTAAGTCCTGTGAAAAATGTTGGGAGACTCTTTAGTGAAGAGATAGGGAGATAAGATCACCCCTGCATCTGCATCTTCATTTCACTCAAACCCTCTAGCACTCCAGATTACCCGAAGCAACCAGCTCCCCTCTATCACCCAAGCCCCACTTCTCCCCATATAAGCACTGCTCACTCACCATGTCGTGGCTTCTGTAGTGTTATGCGTGTGGGTAAAAGAATGCTTAAATAAGAACTCACTCCCTCAGTGTAACAATTCATGTCTGGAGATAGTGGATACAATGCTGCCCGTGTTAAATGTTGTCATTTCTGTTTCTACAGTGACCTTGACTACTGGACTGCCCAGATGTTCAACATCACAGAGGCTTCAAAATTTGAGAAAAAATCCCCGAAAGAGCAAAGAAGACATGCTGAAAACTGTTCTTAATCAGTCTGCTCGAGAGAGTAAGGACTTGAAGGATTGGCGAGAGAGAAAGAAAGCAGGACACGCAAGAGAAATGCAGTGGCCAAGAGGAAAACCACGGAGCGGCTGCTAAGCATCCTGGAGCGCCAAGCGGAGTCTATAGAGTCACTCGTTGCCATGCAAGCAGAGCACTACCGTGCTACTCCCCCACCCGCCCCGTCCTTTGTGCCTTGTGCCCCAATGTCAGCTCAAACCACCTTTCCCCAGCATCCAGGTTCTTACCACCACCAGCTGCCTCCAACACCTGTATGTTCCCCAACCAGCCCTGATACCTACCACCACCCTTACCCTCTGCATTCAACCCCCATCACCATGCAGTATATGAACCCTGAAGTGCAGGATTCATTAAACAGCAATCCAGACAGGGCATATGCAAACTTGTGACTGTACAGTTCACCAACCCACACCCCTGCCCTCTTGTGTTCATGAAATGTTGTGTGTCTGTCTGTCTGTCAAGGAAGTTTTTTTCTTTTCAATAAAACAATTCTTGGCTTTGAAAACAGTCTTTATTATAGCAGATAGTGAAAGATACCTTAGCCCAGTAAAGAAAGAGGCACTACAAATCATATTATTATTATGGATAATAGAATAACAGTGTAAGCAGTGCAATTCACTCCCATGCAAGGCAGCAAACATTATTGTTGGCTTTCAGCCTCAAATTCTTCCCTCAAGGCATCCCTAATCCTTGTAGCCCTGTGCTGGGCCTCTCTATTAGCCCTGCTCTCTGGCTGTGCATATTCAGCCTCCAGGACTTGAACCTCGGTGGTCCATGCCTCACTGAATGTTTCACCCTTCCCTTCACAAATATTATGGAGGGTACAGCAAGCGCATATAACCGCGGGGATGCTGCTTTCCCCCAAGTCTAGCTTCCCATACAAGCAACGCCAGCGGGCTTTTAAACGCCCAAAAGCACACTCCACAGTCATTCTGCACCGGCTCAGCCTGTAGTTGAACCGGTCCTTGCTCCTGTCAAGCTTCCCTGTATAGGGTTTCATGAGCCAAGGCAGTAACGGGTACGCGGGGTCTCCAAGGATCACAGTGGGCATTTCGACATCCCCTACTGTGATCTTCCTGTCTGGGAAAAAAGTCCCTGCCTGCATCTTCCTGAACAGGCCACTGTTCCGAAAGATGCGTGCATCATGCACCTTTCCAGGCCAGCCTGTGTAAATGTCAATGAAACGCCCGCGGTGATCCACAAGCGCCTGGAGAACCATAGAGAAATACCCCTTCCGATTAACGTACTCTGATGCCAGGTGGGGGGGGGCCAGAATAGGAATATGCGTCCCATCTATTGCCCCTCCACAGTTAGGGAAACCCATGTGTGCAAAGCCATCCACAATGTCCTGCACGCTCCCCAGAGTCACGGTCTTTCTTAGCAGGATGCGATTAATTGCCTTGCAAACTTGCATCAAAACGATTCCCACGGTCGACTTTCCCACACCAAACTGGTTCCCGACCGACCGGTAGCTGTCTGGAGTTGCCAGCTTCCAGATTGCAATAGCCACTCGCTTTTCCACCGTCAGGGCAGCTCTCAATCTTGTGTCCTTGCGCCGCAGAGTGGGGGCGAGCTCAGCACACAGTCCCATGAAAGTGGCTTTTCTCATACGAAAGTTCTGCAGCCACTGCTCGTCATCCCAGACTTCCATGACGATGTGATCCCACCACTCAGTGCTTGTTTCCCGAGCCCAAAAGCGGCGTTCAACGGTGCTGAGCATTTCCGTAAATGCCGCAAGCACTTTAGTGTCACACGCGGCAGGCAAATCCATATTGATATCATCGTCGGAATCCTCACTGTCACTTTGGAGCTGAAGGAATAGCTGGACTGCCAAACGTGTTGTGCTGGTGACACTCATCAGCAGAGTCCTCAGCAGATCGGGCTCCATTTGCCACAGAAATCGCGATTCACACAGAGAGTAACAGAAAGACACTCACAATGGCGCCAAACGCTGCTGGAAAGAGTGAATGCTGGGATGTGAAGCGATGCACCACGGGGCGCTGGCAAACAGGAAGCGGAATGACCCGCACACTTCCTTCCCCTTCCCACAATACTCAGCGCCAAAACGGCGCCAAAACGGGACGAGGTGCTCTGTGGGATAGCTGCCCACAATGCACCTCTCAATACAGCGCTGGAAAGTGCTGCAAGTGTGGCCACACTGCAGCGCTGGTAGCTGTCAGTGTGGCCACACTCCAGCGCTGGCCCTTCCACAGCTGCATGACCAGCGCTGTAACTCCCAGCGCTGCAACTTGTAAGTGTAGCCAAGCCCTCAGTGTGAGCTGATCACATTCTGACTCTGGAGGAGGAGGGAAAAGCGATGGTCACATAATGGGGCCACTATGTACCACAACATGATTCTTTTATGTGGGATGACTCTCAACACTGACTGATCTCCACTCCCTTGGATTTGAAGAGATGTTTAGTTGTGCACTTGGGAACCTATAAGGCTGAAGCAATGTTATGGATGGTGACACTAGGATTAAAGGGTTATTTAATGTTGTAGAAATTGTTAAAAACACTGAGCTTAAACTGGAACTGCCTGTTATTAAAGGCTGGTTTCCCCACATCAGTTCCATAAGCTCTGGCTTCTCTCCTGCCTCGGTGGGAACTGCTGGGAATCGTCCCCTGCTGCCCTTGGCTCCAGACTGGTTTTTCTGGGGAGAGGACGTGGAATTGGTTTGTTTGCTGTTGAGAAGGGAGCCGGGCCAGTTCTCAGGGAACGAGAA
Source organism: Mauremys mutica (assembly GCF_020497125.1). Lineage (NCBI taxonomy): Eukaryota > Metazoa > Chordata > Testudines > Geoemydidae > Mauremys > Mauremys mutica. Next base: position 27,926 of record NW_025423308.1, read on the forward strand.
CTCCCAGCATCTTCCCAGCCCAGCCCAGGCTGCTGCCCTGTCCCAGCCTCTGTTCCCCTGGGGGCCCTGCGTGTTTGACTCTAGAGCTGGCCGGGAGCAGCAGCTGAGGCAGAGGACAGCCTGGGCCGGGCAGATAAGAAGGAGTTTAGCAAGCAAAAACGGTAAAATGGCAGTGGAGTATCACCTTGGACTTGACGGCATTTCTCCATTGGTCTGTCTGCTTTGGGGCAGGGACAATAACATGTCCTGCTGCATTCGTTATTTCAAAGGGCGGTTTAGGATTTTCATTCTCACACACGGTGCACAAAGCAGGACTCAACCTTTGCTGTAAACTAAACGAGCTGCCCACAGATTCTGGCAGCCACAATGAGCATTTGGGTGAGAGCTCAGACCTGCCCCTGTCCCAGAGGGAGGGGGTCATCTGTGTGGGGACTGGACCACTGACCTACCCGCTCCTAACTCCCAAACGTCCAGTAACTCTATTATCAGTGCCTGTGAGTGTAATTTAAAGCATAAGAAAAACCACACTAGGCTAGACCAAAGGCCCATCTAGCTCTGAATCTTGTCTTCTGACAGTAGCCAATAGCAGGTGCCCCAACAACCAGTCAATAAGGCACCACTGGGAATTGAACCCAGGATCTCCTGTTTACAAAACAGACGCTTCAGCCAGTTAAGCCATGGGGGCTACGGTGGAAAGGGGGCTAAAAGACTCTTTCTGTCCCCACCTGACTCCCTGCCATCACCACCAGGTCCTGACAAGCTTTGCTTCTGTTTGGATTCTGCAAAGCAGAGGAGCAGGTGACGTTTCCCTTACAAGTTGTGTGTGAGTGAATCTTTGGACAGGTCTGCACTACAAAGTTGTTTCAGCAGAATTATATTGCTCAGGTGTGTGAAAAACACACAACGCTCTCTCGGTCGGCAGCTTATGGCTGGTGCACACACTGCAATACCATGTCTGGCAACAAAACTGCCCTGTTTTGCTGACAAAATAAAACGACTTCGATGAGATGTCTAGAGCTTTTTGCAGCAAACTTAAAGTGACAGAGAAGGAACTGCTGTTCATTATATCACCATAACTGGCCTCCTCCAGTATGCCACAATGCCCGCCGTGAACTCGCCTGCCCTGCATTCCTGCTACAGAGCCATGGGCCGCTCCCCTTTCATCGCTCTGGGAAGTTCTGACAGCTGAGCCTGCTGCTCTGCTCTGGCAGCCAGGAGCAAATCACTGCCGTGGATGCTGCTCTCTCCCGCCCTGCAAACACAGAGCAGGGTGGTGGGAACTTCCTTACATTGGGGGAGGCACTGTGACGCCCCCATGACACCCCTTCCCTCGAGGAGGCTCTTACCTTCTAAACAGGGACGTCTGTTTTCTAGTAAAATCACTAAAAGGGAAGGAGAAAACTCAAAAGAGGTTCCTCCTGGCGCTCACGTACCTGAACCCGAATACTCTCTCAGTCCTCAAAGAGAGACCTGGAGAAGGAGACTTGCTGAAGCAAAGCCATAGGGGTCTCTGAGGTTTCCCTGGCCCCTCGCCCCTGTCCTGCCTGGCTGATGTCAGCATCTCTCTGTGAGGTCACCACCTCCCCACCACCTTTGACCAATAGTCTGAGGTCCTGTAAAAGGCCTTTGTGATGTCACGGCCACACCCCTCCCTTGCTGTGCTAATGTCCTGCCCCTGGCCAGGCACTTTGGAGGTTTGAGCTACTCCCTGTGGATCACCCCACTCAAGGAGCATTCGTTCTAGGCAGCAAGCCGGCTAGACAGGAAAACATCAGACGCTGCTCCCAATGCCACACTCCGTTTTTCAGAAATTAGTCGCCTTTATGGCCAGAAGAGACCATTAGAGCATCTAATCTTACCCCCTGCATATCACAGGCCTCCTGTATGACACAAGAGCTACTTTTGGGGCAAACACATTCCAGAAAGGCATCTAGTCTTCATTTAATGATATCAAGAGATAGTGAATCCAGCACTTTCCTTGGTAGCTTGTTCCTGTGGTGAAACATCCTCGCTGTTGAATATTTGTGCCTTAGTTGTAACATGAATTTGTCTCTTTTCACCTTCCAGCCACTGAGTCTTGTTAGGCCTTTCTCTGCTAGATTACAGAGCCCTTTAATACCCAATCTTTTCTCTCCATTAAGGCCCTTCAACACTTCAATGAAGTCACCTTTCAATCTTCTTTTTATAAGCTAAACAGGTTGAGCTCTTTCAATAGCTCACTAGAAGGCATTTTTCTCCAGCCCTCAGAACATTTGGTGGCTCTTTGCTGCCCCAGCTCCAATTTCACAACATCTTTTTCAAATGAGGACACCAAAACTGGAGGCTATTCCAGTATCAGTCTCACTGATGCCGTGTCACCTCCTGTGACGTTATTGACATAATCTGTAACTGTATAGATCACCGTTGGGACCACTGTTCTATATTTGCAGCCAATATGGTAGAAAGGTTGTTGTGTAAGGGGTCTATGGAGAAGTTATGATTGGCTGATTATAATGATGCTATCTCTATATGTGTATCATTCTTGTAGTTGACGTTATGAATATTGGCTCTATGCTGCCCATATTTCAAACTTGTGCTCTGCTTCCGGGAAACACCCCAGACAAGTTGGTGTCAGCTCTGTCTAGCCTGTTTGATGGCTCATTAAGGACCATCAGCTATACAATCGACCCATTGAGAGAAGGCAAATATCCCTTGTCACTCAGCAAGGTATTCAAGGACCTGCCTATGGACAGAACTTTGAGGTTTTTCTATGCCACATGCTTGATAGAGTGTCCTTGGGACAAAGACTACATGGCAAGAGACTATAAAAGGCTGATGCCTCATCTCCATCTTGTCTTCAATCCTGCTTCATACGTCTGGAGGGACTTTGCTACAAACTGAAGCTCTCTACAAAGGACTGAATGACCCATCCCAGCTGTGGATGTTCTCCAGAGACTTCATTTCAACCTGCAGTTTATTCCATCACTGCTACAAGCCTGAACCAAGAACTTTGCCATTACTGTATGTGAAGCAGGGGCGGCTCTAGACATTTCACCACCCCAAGCATGGTGGCACGCAGCGGGAGGCGCTCTGCCGGTCGCCGGTCCCGCGGCTCCAGTGGACCTCCTGCAGGCATGCCTGAGGAGGATCCGCTGCTCCCACGGCTCCACCGAAGCCGCACGGGACCAACAGACCCTCCACAGGCACGCCTGCGGGAGGTCCACCGAAGCCGCCTGCTGCCCTCCCGGCGACCGGCAGAGCGCCCCCCACGACATGCGGCCCCAAGCATGTACTTGGCATGCTGGGGTCTGGAGTCACCCCTGATGTGAAGGGTTAAAATCCATGTGCATTTTATATAACAACCTGGTGTATGGATTGTGCCAGCTCTTTTCCAGAGCCAAAGTCCAGAGTATGGTCAAGGGACCAGAGGCCTAGGAAATTGTGATCAGCTAAGAGAAAGCTGGGGTAACCAGAAAGCCTTGCTTGCTAAGATAGGCCTGGTCAGCAAATTGCCAGGTGTTGGAGCTAAGAACTAAATAATTGTGTCTTATTCAGAGTTGCAGATTGAACAAAGAATCCCTGTTCCTATTGTGTTAGTCTGTTCTGTAGGGAGACGTTCTTCCCACAGATACAACCTTGAGTTTATGAGAAGTTGGCACATGTCAGTATAAGATATGGCATCCTTCCACCTCCCTTCCCAGGAACCAAAGCCTGCCTTAAGACACACAGAAAACAATCTTTATTGCCATATACTTTCACTGTTTCTTTGCTTTAACCCCTAGGAATGTACCTGGTGGACAATCAAAGGAGTTGCTCCATTCCTATGGACCCCAAATCAGAATTCAACATAGATATTTTATACTACTAACATTTTATCAAAGTATTCATTAAATGTTAACTTGCTAACTTGACACCATGGGCACAGACATTATATAACCTGTTAACCATTGGCTACTGTGCTATCTTGTCTTGCTGCAAAACCTATCCCGGGGTGTGAAACTGCCTATCCCGTCACTTTCCCCGACCCATGGAAAACCTATATATTCTATTGTAATCAATTGCTTGACAGTGCCTCTGAGCCTATACGCCAGGTGACACTCCGCCAGCGCTGTGTGTAATAAACTCCTCTGCTTGCCCTCTACACGGTGTGGATTTCTGTCCTTCAGAGAACAAAGAGAGAGGTGGAGGCCAGGTGACCAATTTGCCTGGGAAACAGAACAAAGGCCAGAAGAGGGACAAATGGGCCCACCTCAAACCAGGGCAAACTGCAAAAGGCAAAAATGGGCCACTCATCTGGTCAGACTGAGGGATAACGGTGCTGCAAACAGTTCAAACAGCTTCAAAAGTTACTGTGTGGGAATCAGGAAAAAATATTAAAGAAAAAAAGTGTGGAGAGCCCTAGAGGTGTTTGTCTCCCTGGCAGATTCTCTGATGGCTCACATGGGCTGAGTGCCAAGAGAAGCTTTTCCCACACTCAAGGTATTCGTAGGGCCACTCACCGTGTGGATTCTCTGAGGTTTAGAAAGCGCTGAGGTGTTAGTGAAGCATTTTCCACACTCACTCATCCCTTTCTGAACATCATAGAATCCACACAAGGGAGAGGCCCTTTGAATGCGGTGTGTGGGGTTATGTCCCCACCTGGATTAGCTATCTCCTGCTACATCATGTGGTGCTGCCAGCACAGCAAGGAGGTGCCTGGGGCAGCCAACGGAGATGGGAGGCACGTCCGGCTCTTCAGCAGCAATTTGGCCCACTCAGTCCCTCTCGGAGGGAAAGACTTGCTGCCGAAAAAAGTAGAGCTGCCATCGATTGTGGATTCTTTTTTTTTTTTTTTGCTGCTTGGGGCAGGAAAAACGCTGGATCTGGCCCTGTTCCATGGAAAACAAGTTGTTAAATCCCAGATGAGTGGAGTTATATCAGTTCTCAGCCTGAGTCCTTAGGTCTTAATCCTGAGGCTATGTCGGGTTCCTCCGGTGGGGGTGTGGAGCAGCCGTTCGTTTTCCTGTTCGCACTCCTCTGCGGTGTGAAAATCGGGGAGGGGAGGCAGAAGCCCCACTTCCCTCCCGAAACGACGTCCAGTGGGGGAAGCCAGGACAACAGGGTGGGGCGGCAAGTGGTGGCCAGACTCTTACCGCCAGGGTCTAATCTAGCTCAGGGTCCAGCTCAACTTCCTCCCCGCACCACTGGCCCCCAGTCCCCTTCCACCACCAGGTCAACCCGGGCACTAGGGCAGGAACGGGGTGAGGCAGCAAGTCAAGCTGAGCAAGGCTGGCAAAAGCGAGTCTTGTCTTCATGGGCCGCTCACAATGATGTCCTTTTTGTGTGCAACTGCTTCAAAAACATCCCAGGCAGAGAATCAACAGGCCAAAATGCTCATATACAGCTGCTAAAGTAGCTCAGTTGGGAGAGCGTTAGACTAAAGGTCCCTGGTTCAATTCCAGGCTTTGGCAGGTTCTTTCATCCCTCTTTGTGCAGTGGTGGCTTGTTCTCTGGGAGCACTTTGGTGTCTACACCAAAGGTGCGCAGAGCTGCCCTAGAGGATCCAGGGGGTCTGGAAAAAAACCAATTTTGGGGGCCCCTTCATTAAAAAAAAGTTGCAATACTGTATTCTCATGGGGCCCCTGTGGGTCCTGGGGCAAATTCCCCAGCTTGCCTCCCCTCTGGGTGGCACTGAAAGCGAGTCTCTGATCTTGGGCTCTGCAGTAGGAAAACATAGAATGGGCTTCTGCCCCTAGATGGCCCACCTGACCTTTAACAAGGAGAGATGGGAGCTGTCTTTCCCAACATGGCAGGGAGAGAGCGAGGCAGGGTGACCCTCAGGAATGGTGCCAGAGGGCTGCCGGGCAGTGACAGGCAGGGATTGGGGGCGAAAACTCCTCTCTGCGGCTGAGCAAGGGCAGTACCAGGGAAGGGCCATCTGTGAAAGTGACCCTGTGGAAGGTGGCAGGGATTTGGGGGCCCAAGAGGAGGCGCTTGATGTTCAGTGCCTTGGAGCAGCTGGACTTGGACATGGTGAGTGTTCAGGAAATGCACATTAACGACTCTAGGGTAGCTCAATGGGCAGAGGGTGATTGGAGGAAGGGTCTCCTGGCCAAGGAAGAATGATGGGGCTGGAGTCTTGTTCTTCACATTCGTGGTGCGAGTACAGAAGGTGCTGGAGCTCCGACCAGGGAGGGCATTACTGGTGGGCTTTGTGCTCCATGGCACTGGTTACTGCTATATTAGTGTGTATGGTCCCCAGTTAAGGCATGAGAGGGAAGATCAAAGGCTCCCTTCCTCTGGACTGCATGATGTTTGGTGTTGGGGGGGATTTTAATTGTGTCAGCCGGCCTGAGGACCGCTGATCCCGTTTTCCCAACCATCAGAGGAAACATTTTTACAATGAGCACTACCTGGCGCAGGTCTGTAGTGAGGTCAGCTTAGAGGAGCTCACTCCAGCCACAGAGGGGGTTCACCTTTCTGCGGGGACAGACCAGGACTCGCATTGACCGGATTTATGCTTAGCTTTTGTGTCTTTAGCACGTTGCTTCTCAGATTCTTTCTTGGCCTGACTTGTTACACTTTGACACTTAACAGGCCAGAGTTTGTGCACCTTCCTATTATCCTCACTAGGATCTGATTTCCAAATTTTGAGGAATGACTTTTTGCCTCTAACGGCCTCCATTACTCTGTCATGTACCTAGAGTGGCGTTCTGCTGGTCGTCCTATTGTCGTTTCTGATTTAGGGCAAACGTTTCCGCTGAGCCTCTAATTGCAGTGTTTTTAAACGGTCTGCATGCTGCTTGCAGGCACCTAACATTTGTGACAGCAGCTCCTTTTAATTCCCATCCAACCATCTGTACTTATGCCAATAGGTCGACTTTAGGTCTTTAACTTTGAGCGGTAGCTGAGAAGATGGTAAATCGGGCAGAAACCCGTTCGACAAACCTCTTCATTTCCTTGTTGTTTCCTGACTTCTTCATTCATCGCCTTTTCCTTATTTCGTGGCTGAGGCGGCGGCCTGCCAGGGAGCTCCCCGGCACCTCTGGTTTCCTGGGCTGAAGGCAAGAGGCAGGCCTGGGCGTGGTGACGGCCTCCTGTCCCGGAATGAGGCTGCACTGCTTCCTGGTCCCCTTTTCCCATCCACACCGGCAGGCGGCTGCTGCGGGAGAACACGAGGGAGGCTCTCGGGATGCTAGGCAGCGCTGTGTGGCTGTCAGGGGAAAGAGCCTTCTTCTCTAAAGATGGCTGGCAGAAAGGTGGTGCTCAGCTCTGTAAGTGACCTTCCCAGTAGCCTCGCTGCCAGGGGATGCAGACATTTCTGTAAGGTGCAGAAAGAGGGTATTTGGCTTCCAAGTTAATATGAGAAATATGCATTTAGGAGATTGAATTTCCATTTTTTCACAGGGCCCCAGTGGCCTAATGGACAAGGCAATGGCTTTCTAAGTCAGAGATTGTGGGTTCAAGTCCCATCTGGGGTGAAAAACTGCCTCTATATTGCAAGGAAACCATGGCCTTATTTTCACCAAGGAAGCTGGGAGATGTTTGAACAGAAAATACTGGATCTTGGGAAAAATCCCCCAGAAATGGCAGCTTGACAAATGCTTTCTAAACCCATCAGTAGCAAACAGTTAATACTAGTGTTTGTCTGAGACTAGAGGGAAGGGGAGTGTTTACTCCCACACCTCAGTGAGTGAAACAGAGGGAAAGAGCAAGGCTGTTCTGAAAGAGAATGGATCTGTCTGGAGACAAAGCAGCCCCTGAGAATGAGCAATGGTGTGAAAAGAAGAGGTTGAAATGTGTTAGATGTTAGTTAGTGTTAGAGGGTTTATCCCTTCACCCTCCCATTACCGGGTCCTTCTTGCGTACACACAGAGCAGCAATAACCAAAGTCCGAAGGTGCAAACAATGAGATGTTTATTAGATTGAACTTCCAGCAAGCAATGATTCCAGTTTCCTTCCTCAGTGTCCCCATCCCAGCCCTGACGCCACAGAGCCTTGCCTGTGTCCCTGTTCCCATTCACCCCCTTAGCAAAACATAGGACATATGGTGACACATTTCCTGATAGGGCCAGGCATCAAGGTGGAAGGTGTTGATATTGCATTTGTCCCACTGCCCCGTGCGTAGTACAGTGCCCTGCACCGTCTCTCATACGGGCGTGCCACACCTGTTCCAATTAGCGTTCCAGACTTCCCACTATAGTGGGCCCAGGAAGGTTGGGTCCAGGTTGTCTAGTACAGGGGGGAGGGGCTTACTCCATTACTTCTCGGTTATTTCCATAGGCAATGTAACACAAGTATACTTAGCAATACACCAGCCGCTGTAACAATCCACAGCTACACCGAGAGACCTGAGCACTGCTGCATGGTCCAACATCCTGGCCACCACCGAAACACCTCCTCTCCTCCTTTGACGGGGTCAAGCTCTTAACATGTTCAGTTGCTGGCAGTTGCAATACGCTGCCACTGCAGGTTTTCGTGCTTTTGTCCATATCATAAGTCCATTGAATGTCCTCAGAGAAATGGGTTATTGTCCAAACCAACTTAACCACATGGTGTGGAAACAGGCTGTATGCGCTGGTTCGATTATTCACAGCAGTAAGAGTCACAGATCTGTCTGTGCGCCAAAGCCCAGAGAGCAGTGTGTAGTGTGGAATTTGGTTAGGGGCTGGTGTAATTGTGCCCCCAGTAATATGTACATTTCCAGCAAAACACCTCAGACACAGACACCCAATTGTCCACCCCTTGCCACGGGCCATTGGGTGTGCTCCTCCACGGCCATCAGGGAGGGGCACATTCAAACATCTTCTCTGGATTTACACCATTTTACACACCCCTCCATTGATTCCCAGCGAGCAAATCCCCTTCTTATTATTCCCATTGGGCTTGTGGGGCCCACCTTAGCTGCTGTTCCATTTCCAGATACCACGGTAACTATTACACAGGTGCTGGCCTCCTAGTCGAGCATTTTGAATTTCCATCCACATCTTCCCCCAGGTCAGCCTTTTGAAGCCATCCCCACCCACGTCATGAGGTTTTCTGTTCATTGAAACACAAGAATGCTAACAACAAGACAAACACCACAGACAAACAACCCAAAACAGAGATTCATGGTATTGTGGGTTAGTCTTTTGCTGGTACCAGCTTCCTTGTAGAGTGTCTGAAAAACAAAAGAAACAATTTCCACACACACCCCCGGTGGGGACAGATTAGTGCTTAATAATAATAATACCACTTCCTTTTACAAATTTCCTTGCTAATTGCAGGAAAAACAGAAGAATTCCCTCCAGGCTGTCCTTATTTAGTTCTATCGTCAGATAGTGAATTACCCCCCTCGCGGGTCATTTATGAAATTCATGAGGCGGTGTGCCTCAGTTTCCCCTCTTGTACAACAGACACGATTTGCAATAGTTTCTCTGCTGTACTAAGCTTTAAGTTTATCCTCAGGTAATAGCTGAGAGACAGCTTTAGATTTAGCTTTAGCACCGTACATACACACACACACTCCTTTGGGTTTACCTGTCCCCCTTATTTTCAGGCTTGACTTGTTTTTTCACCTCCCTTTCCTGGAGGGCCACAATATGAGTCTTCCAGTAGCTTGTTTGCTGACCAGATGTATTTATTATTTGCAGCTTCTTTGTGCTGCCACTGATGGGCAGTTCTCTCCTTCCCCCATCAGCTAGGTCATTTGCATTCACCCCGGCTTTCGGGCTTGCTTTTGGATCCAAAGCCATCAGCAGCTCAGAGACTGTCTTAAAAGGGACACAATCAACTTCCACCAGAGTTCTGATTACTTTCCACTTTCATCTTCTGCTTCAAAACACACAGATCTGAAAAAGAAACACAACCTATTGTGGCTCCCTTTGGAGCCCTAATAGGGTTTGAATTAAGTACCATGTTTTGTTTGCATTTCTTTTACCCCTTCTCCAATATACACTGCACACGGCCTGGGAAAACGCACATTCCTTCCATAGTTTAACCTTCATAACATTATATTACAAACCATAAGTCTCAGTTTAGGTTTTTAAAACCTTACACAATTACACACAACATTTTGTTTTGTCTAACAGCCCTTGCACTGCAATAATTTTTTTTTTACACAACTGTACCCCAATTACACGTCCATCTTGTACAACCAGAGACAGCCAGGGGCAGGTAAGTTAAGTGCCAATAGAAACCCCGGACATTCCTTTAGTGATTTTGCTTACATTACCCAGAAGTCAAATCATTTTGATGAGATTATCTCTCCACCTGCTTCCTGCAGCCGTCCCCTATAGACCATTTCTGTGGGCAAAGGGCCCATTTCCCCTCAGAATGGCTGTAAAGGCTTCTCGGGACAAAACATAGTGGTGGCAGTAGCCACTTTACCTGACCCTCTTGTATAATTTAATTACTAAGCTTCCATCCAACGTGAGTGCACAGAGCTGCACATACAGTTACATTTATATAACTGGGTTTTATTATTAAACCAAAACCCGCCTTCTTGTAACACCACAACTGTTGCCTTTTGCTATTTCCACAACTCCCAAATGTTTACTTTCCTCCAAACTCTGTATTATTAATTTTTGCAAAACCCTGGGCGGCTGCACTGCAGTGCTGGGGTGACTCTGCAGGGGGAGAAGCTGCTGTGGAGCAATGTAGAGCAGGTGCAGGAAGGAGCCGGGGTCACTATTCACATTCTGAACTGCACAATTTTCCAAATTTGGGAATGTCCGAGAACAATTCTAAGGGGAAGGTGAATGCAGAGCAGTGACACTGGAGGTGCCCAGACCTCGAATGGGGGCGGTGTGGAAATTAATAATGGGAAGATCATTTGCAAAATTAGTCGTCACTGACAAGATATGTCTCTTCTTATTTCCTGTTACGGTGTTACTTAGCGGAATCAGGACATATTTTTACTATATTAATTAAACACATAATTTTATTTGAGCCAAAAACTTAGTGTCACTTATTTTTTTCTCTGTCCTAACAAGAATGAATTGAATTTTGTGACTTTCTGGAAAGTGCAGCGAGATTAAATGTGGGGAATTCAGTCTCTGTGTTTGTGAGCTGATGTTTTCCTCTCACAGCTCAGTGCCTGCATTGAAATACCAAGAGGGATCTAAGGGCTGGTGTACGCTGGGCACAGGGGTGTTTGCAGAAGGGGCGGGGCCTCAGGTGGAAGGGGCGGGGCAGGGCGTTAGTCTCTCCCAGATGGCGGTTCACGCCCTGCCCATGGTGTTGCAATGACAGAGGCTGCTCAGGCTGCACTTGTAGCGAGGTTCCCCCACTATGTGGCCATGCAGAGGCTGCAGAAGACAGGCAGGTGACAGCAGGGGAAGTGGCGACACAGGAGCTCTCAGCAGCAGGGTGAAGGACAACGCTGTGGAGCAGCAGCGACGCAGAGTGAATAGGGCAAACCGAGAGCCAGTTTAAGGAGTGGCAGCAGCAGAAGCTGAGAGTTTGCTTGATGCCTTCACCCGCTGCTGTTTTCTGCTGGTCGCTGGGTGACAGTTCCTGCCTGTGGCGGCCGGGAGCCGGGGGGTCCCCTCGCTGCCCATGGCACCCGGGGTCCATGGGGTCCCCTCGCTGCCCATGGCGGCCGGGAGCTGGGGGGTCCCCTCACTGCCCGTGGCACCCATGGTCCATGGGGTCCCCTCACTGCCCGTGGCGGCCGGGGGCCATGGGGTCACCTCGCCGCCCATGGCGGCTGGGAGCTGTGGGGTCCCCTTGCTGCCTTTGGCGCCCAGGGTCCATGGGGTCCCCTCGCTGCCTGTGGTGGCCAGGGGCCATGGGGTCCCCTCGCTGCCCATGGTGGCCATGGTCCGTGGGGTCCCGATGGCAGCTGGGGGCTCTGGCATCCACCTGCAGTGGCTGGGAGCTATGGGGCCATCTGCAATGGCATTTGGCTGAGGCTTCTCCTCACCCCCCATGGTGACTGCGCACTCCAGGCTCTGCCTGCAGTGTCTGAGAGCTGGGGGCTCCCTCTCCTGCCTGGGGCAGCTGGGAGCTCCAAGGTCTTCAGAGCTGCAGAGTCTATTAGCAATGACGTGGGGCTGCAGGGTCCTCATGCCATCAAGGCCTGCTGGGAAATCCTGGGTCCGTTCACAGTGGCTGGGAGCTCTGGGGTCCACTTGTAGGAGCTGCTTCTTGCTTGCTTATATATACCTGCCCCAGGAAATTTCCACCACTTGCATCCGAAGAAGTGGGTATTCACCCACGAAAGCTCATGCTGCAAAACGTCTGTTAGTCTATAAGGTGCCACAGGATTCTTTGCTGCTTCTACAGAACCAGACTAACACGGCTACCCCTCTGATACTTGTAGGAGCTGGGAGCTGCAGGGTCCATATGCAGTGGTGTGGGGCTGTGGGGGCTCCCCCGCCACACATGGCTGCAGAGGTAGTATATATATTGTGTGAATGGTGCTCACATAACACAGAGAAAGTTGCCTATGCAGCTCACAATAGTAAATAGGATCAGACCAGAAGATATCTTCTTTCCAAGTGGGAATTGTGCAGGGAGGAACAACAGACCTAGTGCAGCTGTGTTGCCACTGTCTACTAGTACTGAAATGGTTCAGAATGCCTTGGTTCAAGTGGCACCAGTTCTAAAAGCAAGGGTGATTTAGTGCTGTGGTTCTCAAACAGGGGTATCCAATGGTCTTCCAGGGGGTACATCAACTCATCTAGATATTTGCCTACTTTTACAACAGGCTACATAGAAAGCACTCGCAAATTTGTAACAAATGAAAATTCATACACTGATTTGTTCATACTGTTCTCTATACTATACACTGAAATGTAAGTACAATACTTATATTCAAGTGATTTATTTTTATAAATATTGCTTCTGATTATGTAAGCAAGTAGTTTTTAAGTGAGGTAAAACTTGGGGGTATGTAAGAGAAATCAGACTCCTGAAAGCGGTACAGATGTCTCTAAAGATTGAGAGCCACTGATTTAGTGCAGGTACCACCGGTAACATAGAACCCTGCAAAAACTTCTAGTGCAGATGAATTTGAGGGCAAGCCAGAGAGAAACAGCTGCGGAGCATGCTAGAAAGGGCTGACCCGTCTGGATTGTCTGTGCCTGACAAGCTGTCATGTGGTACGGAGGAGCCTGTGAGAGGTATGACAAAGCAAGAGGGTTTGATTAGTTTCTAGGAGCTCCACATGCTAATCAGGAGGTGTGTTTCTGTAAATAGCGACATAAACATCTTCTAATGGACAGTGGTCTAAAGCTGTCTCAATTGTGCTTTAATGAAATGGGAACCTGGGTTTAGATGTTTGGTCTTTAATTCGCTGGGGGTGAAACCTGTTGTATGAAAAGATTCACCGTGGGAATAAAGCTTTTGCACATTAGCCTGGGTGTGTAGCCGAGCACTGTTTTGTTAAGACTATACTTTCAGGGATCATTTCTATAGTTTGTAACTAGAGAAGTGTGGTTGAAAGTGTCTGACCTTGCTAACCATGATGAGGAGTTAAAGTGTTTTCTTCTGAGCATGAAGTGAGTGAACAGTGTTGCTTTAATGCATCTGCTGTCTGCTATTGATGAGTGTTCTTGCTTTCCTTTTGGGAAGCTGAGAGGAAGAGAACACAGACTGAGTGGTTAGTTCTTCTAAAACAAGTTTAAAAATAAACGTTTTGGGTTTTTTTTCTGTTATCTGAATTTGTTTAAAGCAAAGCTTTTGTGCAGTTCTGTTTAGTGGCAAGTCTTAATTTATTTTGGTAGAATTTGGAAGAAAAGTAAAGGTAGTGTGAAACTGGTATTTTAAAGGTTTCTAGTTCAGTACTTACTGAAAGATTTTTTTAAATTTCTTTATGCTGCTCTTTTTCTCTTTTTTTTCTTGTAATCTATTTTAGAATTTAGATAGGGTTCTGTGATAGCAAGTTCTCTTCCTTTTCCACTTGCCTCTCTGCTTCTCTCTTCTTCCTTTCCCATTTTTCAGGAAGCCCCTATTTTTACTTCTCCTGCTCTGGCAGGGAGTAGGCAGTTTGCTCTTGGCCCCAAGCCCATCAGACAATCCACACAGGATCTGAGAGTTGCTGTCTCAGGGCCGTATAGTGGGTAGAGGGTTCTAAAGCTGTCTCAGGGTGTCTACACTATGGGATTATTCTGATTTTACATAAACCAGTTTTTGGAAACAGATTATATAAAGTCAAGTGCACGCAGCCACACTAAGCACATTAATTTGGCGGTGTGCGTCCATGTACCAAGGCTAGTATCGATTTCCGGAGCATTGCACTGTGCGTAGCTATCCCATAGTTCCTGCAGTCTCCCCCACCCATTGGAATTCTGGGTTGAGATCCCAATGCATGATGGGGCAAAAACAGTGTCGCGGGTGATTCTGAGTAAATGTCGTCAGTCAATCCTCCCTCCATGAAAAGCAACTGCAGACAATCATTTTGCACCCTTTTCCTGGGCAGATTGCCTGGGCAGACACCATAGCACCGCAACCATGGAGCCAGTTCAGCCTTTTTTTCACCGTCACTGTATGTCTACTGGATGGTGCTGAGAGACGTGGTACTACAGTACTATACAGCAGCATTCTCTTGCTTTTTATAAGTTAGCAAAGATGGTTACCAACCATACCATACCATACTGTACTGTCTGCTGCTTTGCAAGTTGACAATGATAGTTGCCAATTATACTGTACCATCTGCTGCTGTTCTGGGTGCTCCTGGCCAGTCTCAGTGAGATGGGCCAGAGATGCATGGATAAAATGGGAATGATTCCTCAGGTCATTCTGTTCTTTAAGTTTTGTTTCAAGGGAGAGTCAGTCCCGTCTAGATTATCAAGCAAGCCTACTAAAGAACCAGAGAGGTAAATGGCTCCTCTGGATCAGAGCCCCAGACATCCCACTGAAATGATGAGCTGCATGCTATTCTAGGGGGTGCCCCTGCAACAATACCACCTGTTCCTTTCCTCCTCCCCCACCTCTCCTGGGCTACCGTGGTAGTTATCCCCCATTTGTGAGATGAAGTAATAAAGAATGCATGAATTTGAAACAACACTGACTTTATTGCCTCTGCAAGTAGAGCTCCTAGGAGTCATGCCCCACATTTTGGGGACCACTGAACCCTACTCGCTAATCAGGGGCTAGTGATGCCAAAGCCCCGGGAAAGGGAGAACAGGGGCAGCAGCCCTGGCACCAGAACCTTGGCCCCAAACACTCTTCTGCTTGCCGCCTTGCCCTTTTTCATCCCTTCCATGCCTTCCACCCACAGCCCCATCCACTGGGCACCTCTGCTTCACCCCTTCCCCACTGGCCCCACCCTGCTCACTCATTTACTCCTCCCTCCCTCCCCCCTCACTGCAGCCCCGAGACCAGAGAAGCTCAGTGTCCCTGCTGCAGCCCCTGGGCCAAAGCGGGGGATGGGAGCTCCTCTAGCCCTTGGGCCGACATGGGGGAGACTTTTCCAGGGGCCCCAAATCAGCCGGGGCACTCGGTGATCGAAGGGGCACCCTGCGGCAGTGCGAAGGTGCACACTGCCAGTGTAGTGTCAGACACGGCTTCCTGGGGGGCTCCCACATTTCGCCCTGCTTGGACCCGGTGGAGGAACATTGTGGGGGGAGGGGCAAGTGTTGGCACAAAGATACAGCTCACCCGCCCCCAGCGTCCCTCCGTGGCCCCATAGAGGGCTGGGGGGAACGAGGAGCAACACTATGTGCTCCATGCGTCCTGGTCACTTTCCCCACCTGGGCTGGGCTGTGAGGGGAGCATCAGAAGCTGCTGCTCTCTGTCCTCCCCTGATGCAGCCCGGCTGAGGAAAGTGACCTGGGTGCAGGGAGCTCGGATGTGCTGGAGATACGTTGGGGAAAGGGACTGTCTGAATTGCCAAGGCAGGAAACGAACAATCTACAGCGACGTCATTAACCACAGACACACTCTAGCCATGCTCCAGCCAGAAGGGAAATGGGCAGGAATTCTTGCTGTTCAGCCATGGCCACACGTACAGAGCTGTATAGCAGTGAGTGTGCTGGGGAAGCTGGTCTGAGCAAACCATTGGAAATGACCCTTCAGTGAGAACAGAACCAGAGCGTAGAAAGGCCCCCGTGTTAAGTGGCTGTGGCTGTGGCTGAGGGCTTAGGGAGCTGGGCCGACACCATGGGGGTCTTTCTGAGGAGGTTTGATTTTTGCCAGCTAGGCAAGATTGGTGTGTGGTGTCTCCATGGCTGCACTTTCAGTGATGCAGGTTTCTCTCCCCCATTGTTCCATGGGCATCCTACTAGATTGCCAGCTGCCTTTCAACTGCAGTGAGGAGACTGTTTGTGTGTCGGGAGAGACAGTGAGTGTGTTGAGGCAGGTAGGAGCGGATCATTATTATCCCTACTTGAAAGAGGGAGAAGCTAAGGCTGAGAAAGGAGAATTGACTTGTCTTAGGTCACACAGCCGGCCAGTGGCAGAGTTGGGAATAGGACCCAAGAGCCCTGATTTTCAAACTAACCATCAGATCTTGAATTTCAGACATTGAATGACCTGAGTAAAGTGCTCTCAGATGAGCTCCAGACCAACAACAGTGCACAGTAATTATTCAGCAAGTATTTTAGGAGAATTGCAATGTTAGAAAGAATCATGAACTGCTCAGAGACAATTAATGCAGAGAAGCAGCAAAATTAATCAAACATAGAACTGGTTATGACTTATTTCCTTGGTCTTAAAAGAGAACAACAAGGACCTGAGTCTCCTCCCTGTCAATAACCCCCTGCTCAGCCAATCAGGGTAAAGACTGAGGACGGGAGGCTGAGGGTTCTCACCTGAGAGCTCAAAGGATGGCCCAAGTTACCGGTGGGATCACTACCCAAGCACTATTTCAGCCCCACATTTTTGGGTGGACCTCCCACAGTGGGAGCCGCAGCGCACTCCCCTGCAACACACACACACACATGCACCCGTCTCTCCTGGTGTTGAGAGGGGACCAGGAGAAAGGACAAAAGAAGCAAGAGAAGAAGAGAAAGGAGCGGGGGAGGGATGGAGGAAAAAGTGAACAAAAAGGACAAACCATAATGTCCCCAGTGATTCTAGGGGACAAAATCCCAGGTGCGGAATAAAATTCTGCCTCCTTAAGCTCGTGTTTTCCATGCCTAGAATTCAACTGTCACCAGATGGATCAGACTGAACAGGTTTCAAACCTCAAGGAGGCTCTTACCTTCTAAACAGGGACGGCTGTTTTCTAGTAAAATCAGGAAAAGGGAAGGAGAAAACTCAAAAGAGGTTCCTCCTGGCGCTCACGTATGTGAACCCGAATACTCTCTCAGTCCTCAAAGATAGACCTGGAGAAGGAGACTTGCTGAAGCAAAGCCACAGGGGTCTCTGAGGTTTCCCTGGCCCCTCACCCCTGTCCTGCCTGCCTGATGTCAGCATCTCTCTGTGAGGTCACCACCTTCCCACCACGTTTGACCAATAGTCTGAGGTCCTGCAAAAGGCCTTTGTGATGTCACTGCCACACCCCTCCCTTGCTGTGCTAATGTCCTGCCCCTGCCCACGCACTTTGGAGGTTTGAGCTACTCCCTGTGGATCACCCCACTCAAGGAGCATTCGTTCTAGGCAGCAAGCCGGTAGTTTTGGATCATCTGCAAATTTTGTCAGCTCACTGTTTAGCAGCTCATTTATGAATACGTTGACTAGTCCTGGTCCCAGTACACACACCACTAGTACCTGTTTCCATCCTGAAAACTGACCATTTAGTCCTACCCTTTGTTTCCTATCTTTTTACCAGTTATTGATCCACGTGAGGACCTTCCGGAGGTGAAAGTAAGCCGGTATGTTCCGGTATGGGGTACCGGCAAGAGCCAGTACGCTGTGCCAGCCCGGCCCGGCTTCCCCAGGCTGGTGATTTAAAGGGCTCAGGGCTCCCTGCAGTGGCCGGAGCCCTGGGCCCTTTAAATCACCTCCCGAGCCCACCTACCGGAGCCCCGGGAAGCAAATCACTGCCGTGGATGCTGCTCTCTCCCGCTCTGCCAACACAGAGCAGGGGCGGCAGAAGCTTCCTTACAGTGGGGGGGGGGCACCGTTGTCCAAACTGTGGCACCCCCATGACACCCCTTCCCTAAGGACCGCCACTCACACCACCTCTCCCCCCGAGGCCACACCCACAGAACGCCTCTTCCCCAAGACTGCACCCTTTCCCCCAGCCATCATGTGTCCTAACAGCCAGTAAAGAGTGGTGGGGCCATGGCCCTCTAAACCCCCTGTTCCAGCACCCCTGACACAGCGCTAAGCAGGCAGCAGTGTGTGTGTGTGTGTGTGTGTGTGACACAGAGTGCTGTGCTGAGCTGAGCCAGGGAGAGAAGGGGGGCTGATGTCGGGGCTGTCCCCTGCCTCAGGACTGGTTGCTTCCAGCAGCTGTCTGAACTTAGAGACAGTGTGCGACACACTCACTCTTCTGCAACGCACACACTGTCTCTCTCCCCCCACACACACATGCTCTCTACCCCACCACACACATTGCAGTTGAAAAGCAGCTGGCAATCTAGTAGGATGCCCATGGAACAATGGGATAGAAACCTGCATCATGTGATGCTGTACCAGCCTGTGAGGCATTGCAAACCCTTCCCAAAGCACCCTGCAGCCAGTTGCACAGTGGGATAGCTACCCACAGTGCACTGCTCTCTGTGGCAATCCAAGAGATGCTAGCATGGATGTGCTCTGGTGACACAGGGCATAGGGTGGACATGCAACAGCTGTTCAATTAAAACACTTTAACTAAAGCCGTGTTACTCTTTTATGTAGACATAGCTTAAGAGCGAGACAAGACCCAGCTCCATTGAAACTAAAGAACCACAACTTCCTCTGTAGTCAGCAGGATTTGAACCTGTGTAGGAAGACCCCAATTATGAATAAATAATGAAGCTGCTCTAAGCGGAGGGGAGAGAGCTGTCCCATCCGTGCAGTTAACCCATCTCCCCGAGAGGTGGTAGCTATGTCAGTGGGGGAAGCTATGCTGGTGGGTGTGCAAGCTGTGGTGTCTACATGTGTATATAAAGTTTAATCAAACCCCATTTTTTAAACTCTTGTGGTCTGGGAATAGGAAAGGAGCTCACTGAGGCAGAGCCCGTCCTTCAAAATCCTTAAGATCACGGACTTGCCAATGCAAATGTCATGGGGTAATAGCTCAGTGGTAGAGTGTTTGACTGCAGATTATGTGGTCTTTGGTTCAAACCCGAGTGACCCCTTACAAGCCTGTTCCTTCAAGAAAAATAATTCCTTTTCTAGTATGCTCAGGAGCCCCACTAAAAAGGGATTTCTGAACTAAACGGACACACACAATGTTTTCCTGTGCAAATGCATAAAAACCTAGCAAACATGTCCCCCAGCTGAAATCAGTTCCAATCCTCTAAGTGTCTAGGTTTGTTTTCATCAATGAAACAAAGGCACATGAAGACACATTTGCAGGTCCTTGGCCTCCATGGTCTACAATGTGCAGAAGAACAAGAACCACATCCACTTGGGTGGCATGGACTGGTCTGTATTACATTTGGTAAGTAAGTTGCCATTGGGACTGAAAACTCTACTGAGGGTGGAGAGGAACCTCTTAGAAAAATAAAATAACCAAGATTTACCAAACTCCCTGTTACACATTCAATCCTCTGTTTGTGCACACGGCATCAACTGGGGCTCTAATAAATGGCAGCCTTCCTTTAACACAGATTGTTGTTCCTTGTGACTTTCAGATGCATTCAAATGGCAGCTGTTCAGAGGTCATGTGCTGCTAGTTCATGAGCAGCAGCAGAGTCTCTGTATGTTACCAACCGTAGAGCTGGGTGTGTCTGCATCCAAGTAACTGCAGAATCAGTGTAGTACAGACAGTTAATTGCACAGTCTCACTTTCTGGTCTCATTGATCATTTGGGTAGAAACAGTAACGGTTTGGTGGGTTTTGTTTGTTTTCCCCTTCGTTTTCTCCTAAGGAATGTGTGATCTTGAGCATGTTAGTTTAAGTTCCCTGTGGGTCAGGAAAATTCCATCTCCTTGAAATAGCTGGGGAAGTGACCTGTTTGTATCACCTAGAATAAAGGAGATTTTAAAGAAGAAACTGCTTTACAAATATGCTGAGATAAAAACAGTAAATTCCACGGCCAGACACCAGGCCAGGATCAATGGATGGGGCCAGAATCAATTAATTACAGAAGAAACAAACTCTTGGGAAGTAGCTGTAATTCGTCCCCAAAACCTTTCCTTGTTCTCATATGCTATCAGGGATTCTCTTCTAGAGGGCAGAGTTAAGGTTATCTGGGCATTTACCCTCACTCTGTATTCCCGGTTTTTCCAGAGTTTGAGTTTTACTGAACTCGATGTTCTGGAAGGTAAGAGATATTCACAGTCAAAGTTAACTCTCTGTTAACAAAGGTTTTGTTAGTGACAAATAATGAGACTAAGCCCTCACTGCGGTAATTCCACTGACTTCAGTGTACTCTTTCCCCATTTCTAGTTCCAAAAAAATAAGCAAATTAAAACAACCTTGAGACCTAAAATGCTGTGAGAAAATGGAAATTTGAGTAGCTCAGATATTTCAGTTTCTTCTGTGTCTTGTGCATGTGTAAATGGCACAACATGTTAATTTATAAGCACATCTTTCTTAACTTCTTTAAATATTCTGTAGTACATTGACTAGATCAAGTGGGTTGTTCAATGCAGTGAAGTTTTCATGCATTGCCTAATACATATTTTTCATGTTATGTAAATGAACACAACTCATTGAACATCAAATTCTGTATTTCATGCTGTGAACTGTGTCGGTAGCTCAAATTAATAGGTTTATTTTCTCTCTCTCTTTCTCTCTCTGTGAGGCACAACAAAATAATTTAGTGATGCTGAAAACGTTCCCTTCTCCTCCAGAACTGCCTTGGAATCACCTTCCCTTTGTAGATTAATCTGCCCCTGTGTCTCTACAAGGAAAATACAGTTTCTATGAAAAAAACCACAATTTTTTAATTAAAGGGACTGAACAGAATAGGTTACTCAGACATAGGTCAGGGGTTTGTTACAGGAGTGGGTGGGTGAGATTCTGTGGCCTGCATTGTGCAGGAGGTCAGACTAGATGATCATAATGGTCCCTTCTGACCTTAAAGTCTATGAGTCTATGAGAATAGCCACATGAGGGTGACACATCAGGAATGCAAAGCAACAGGTTCCTGGTTTGCACATTGATGGTGACAAGGGATTGAACTCGACTCCCCTCTTTTCACAGACACATTTGTTTTATTTTCTGAGGTCAAACATAAGTTTAAATGTTGTACTTAGTCCTCTGCCTTGTAGCTTCAACAGCCGCAGATGAAGATGAGTTACTGCAGCCTAGACCTTGTGTCCGTGTTTAGGTGGTTTTCACCTAAACGTTCAAGCAGCTCACAGTAATGTCCCGAGCTCCCCAAGTCCCACTGACAGCTGAGCTCTTCCTGCCCACTGAGCCCAGCCCAGACAGTGGGTGGGGGGTGAGTTTGTACCCAAATAACTGACAGAGCCAAGCAAGGAGCAAAGAAATGTTTGCTTCGGTCACTAGGTCTCTGTTTCTATTGCTCGTTTGCTCTCTCCCCTTCTCTGATAAGGAGCAACGGTAAGAGAAGAAGAGGTTAAAACATGTGCTAGGTGGTGGCTGGGTTTGGATGACAAATTTAAAACCATCTCAGCGCCCTCTAGTGTGACACTGACACCATCAGATTCTCACCTTTCACTCACACTTCATTAACAACAGTTTCCCTGAACTATTTTGCTATGATGATTTCAATGGCTCCTACACCGATACCTGCTGCCCCTTCTGGCTGGTTAATTGCACTATTTGGAACCTGCTCCTAAAATTACACCCTTCCTGGGAGCAAGATTCAGAACTGCCCAAGAAAACCCCATTGGGTTTCAAGTGCAGCCCAGGCAGGGTGGCAAGGGGACAGCCCAGGGGTCTCAGAGCTTCTTCTTCCTTCTCACAGAGAGAAGGTTAATGGGGGGCCACTAGTTATGACTCCTGGGTTTTAGTCCTGGCTGTGGGAGGAAAGGGGTGTTTAGTGCATTAGAGTTGGGGGCTTAGGAATCAAAGAGGAAACATCTCCCTTTTCAGCTTCAATGCACATTGAACAAGAACATGGCTTCCCATCTCTTCGGTTTCAGAGGAGCAGCCGTGTTAGTCTGTATCCACAAAAAGAACAGGAGTACGCGTGGCACCTTAGAGACCAACAAATTGCTTAGGTTCTGTTGCCATCATGTGGCCATTTCATTTCACTTCTTATTGTTAAAAGGTCTGGGTACTTCAATGAGGCTAATCATCTAGTGGAACAAGCTCCGCAAGGGACGTGGTTAATTCCCCATCACTGCCGTGTGTAAATGAAGACCGCAGCTCTTGCTGCAAGACACCTGGTGTGTGGGTGTCCCTGTTCCCCCTTCAGAACCTCTGGCACATGGTGCTTTCCTCCTCCCATTTCAAGATCCCCAGCGTGTGGGTGCTCCCATCCAGGATCTCCGGTGGGTGTCTCTGTCCCCCACCCCATGAACTAGCTCCCGTGTTTGGTTTCCCCTGCCTGCCCCCATCCGGGATCTGTGGGTGTCTCTGTTCCCCTTTTCAAGATCCGTGTTGCAGGGGGGCATCCCTCCCCCCAAGTCAGAATCCCCAGCGTGTGGGTGCTCCCATCCCCCCTGCAGGCCCTGCGGGGGGTGTCTGTATAAAAAGAGACCATGTCTCACTGTCTTGCCCAGGCTGCGCTGCAGGGGCTACTCACAGGTGTGATCCCACTACTGATTGGCACGGGAGTTTTGACCTGCTCCGTTTCCGACCTGGGCCGGTTCACCCCTCCTTAGGCAACCTGGGGACCCCAAGCTGCCCCGGGATCACCATATTGATGCTGAACTTAGTGCGGACACCCGATCAGCACAGCGCCCTGTAGCCCAGAACTCCTGAGCTCAAGCAATCCGCCGG
This sequence comes from Mauremys mutica, assembly GCF_020497125.1. Lineage (NCBI taxonomy): Eukaryota > Metazoa > Chordata > Testudines > Geoemydidae > Mauremys > Mauremys mutica. Next base: position 50,762 of record NW_025423308.1, read on the forward strand.
CCTCAGTCTCCCCAGGAGCTGGGATCACAGGCACCAGCCATGGGGTCTGGCTTGTTTTGCAGTCTGGCAGCTGGAGCTTTAAACTCTGCTTGTGAGCTCTGTGCCTTGGCCAGACGGGGACAGCCTGGGACTGGGAAATGCTCCTGCTTCCCCCGCCCCCATCTCATGTCGAGCTGCAGGCGCCGTTGTCCTCCCAGGTAAGATCCCGGATGTTTCGGTGCCCCCCATCCCCCAGCCCAGGTGTCCGGGTACCTCTGCCCCCCATACAGAATCCTGGGTGTGTGGGTGTCCGTCCCTCTGCAGAGGATCCCGGAGTGTGGATGCCCTTGTCCCCCCCTACAAGATCCTGGGTGTGTGGGTGCCACTCTCCCCCCAAGCAGATCTCTGCTGGGTGGGTCCCCAGGGTGTGAGCGCTCCCATCCCCCCATACAGGCTGGGGGGGGGGTATAACTGGCTCTCCCTGACCTGCCCAGGCAGTACTACAGCAGCTGTTCACAGGGGCAGCAACCCCACTGTCAACCTGCAGCTTTAACCTGCTCCAGGGGTGTCCTGCTTCACCCTCCTTTGGGAGCCTGGGGACCCCGAACTTCCCAGAATCACCTGATTGATGCTGAGCTTAGCACAGACACCGGCTCAGCCTGGCAGGGAGCTGCCCTGAGCCCTGACAACCAGCTTCCCTCCGCCTCCTGCTGCACAGCGAGGATCCCACGCGAGAGGCTTCGTGCCCAGTTTGTTCAGGAGCGTCCCAGGCTCCAACTTTAAACTCTGCTCGTCAGTTCTACTCTTTGGCCACACGGGGGCGGCACTAACGGTCCCATCTAAACGCTGTTTGCGTTCGACCCTTCGGATCGCAGATTGTAACCCGCGGGCAGATCTCTGAGCGCAGCCAAATCCCTCCCCAAACTGAACATTGAAGCAGCAGCTCCCATTGGAAAGATCAGGATTTTTGCCTTTAAAAACAAGGGAAATGTCTCCAGCGACAGACTGAAGAAGCTCAATTGATTTCATTGACTGGAGGTTAAGAGGCGATTTAATCACTGGTTTAAATACGTTTTACAAATTCCCAGAGGGGGGGATATGTGATTTAAAGGGTTCTTTAATTCACCAGACAAAGACTGAACAAGACCCCCTTGGCTTGCAGTCGATGTCAGAAAATCCCACCTGGAAATGACCATTTTTTAACCGTGAGGCTAATTATCTAGTGGAACAAGTTTGGCAAGGAAGGTGGTAAATTCCGCATCACTTGCAGTTTGTAAATCAAGACCGCAGCTCTTGCTGCAAGACACCTGGTGTGTGGGTGTCCCTGTTCTGCGTTTCGGGATCCCTGGTACATGGTGCCTCCCTCCCACCAGTCCAGGATCCCCACAATGGGAGCTCCCATCCCCCCATACACTCTCTGCGGGGGAGGGATGTGTATAAAAAGAGACCGTGTCTCACTGTCTTGCCCAGGCTACGCTGCAGGGGCTATTCACAGGCGCGATCCCACTACTGATGGGCACGGGAGTTTTGACCTGCTCCGTTTCCGACCTGGGCCAGTTCACCCCTCCTTAGGCAACCTGGGGACCCCAAGCTTCCCCGGGATCACCATATTGATGCCGAACTTAGAGCGGACACCTGATCGGCACAACCCCCCCTGGCTGGGAGCTCTGGGATCCACCCACAGTAGCTGAGTGCTGTGGGGTCCATCCGTGGAGGCATGGGCCTGTGAGAGGCCCTTCCGCCACTGGTGGCTGATAGCTGTGGGGCTCCCACCGGCCGACAGCTCCAGTCTTGCTGCCCCAGGGCTGAGGTGGAAAATGTCACTGAAATCTCTGAAAGTCACAAATTCTGTGACCCCCTTTATATAATCTTAGCCTTAATAGTTGTTGACTGTCTCTCTCAATCTAGTGGTCTGCTCTAGCACAGATGGGACAGGGAAGACAGAAGCTCACCCCCCAGCACAGGTTTGGGCAGAAATGGCTCTTGGGCTATTTGCTGTGCATGCAGAGGACTTGTCCAGGCCGGTGGAGCAGCTCAGCCAGATGAGGAGCTGGAAGAAGGAGACCTGAGCAGCCTGGACATCCCACTTTTTCTCCACAGCCACTGCCTGTCAGCAGGATTCCTCCTTCTCCTCAGTGAGACCAAATCTAAGCACCTAGACAGCCGGTCCATCTGCTGCACCCCAGTCCCCCGTTCCTAAGCCTCCCTGCCAAAGTCCTGCACCTGGCTCCAGAGAATTAAGTCTCACATCTCACTGGGAACTCGACTTCTTGTGCCCAGAGAGTCTCGGCCCCACTCAGTAGAGGACCTGAGAAACACAGTGTCTGCCTTTTCCAAATAAGTGCTTGGAAAGGTTTTGTTTCTGTGTGACCATGTGGCCTAATGGATAAGGCGCCTGACTTTGGATCAGACGATTGAGGGTTCGAGTCCCTTCGTGGTTGTGTTTGTGCAGTTTTCCCTTTGGGCTAAAAGTCCTGCTCCCTTCAGGGCTGGAACCTCTTCTTGGTTGCTCAGGCCAATGCTCTGCCTTCAGCTAGAGCCCCGGGAAGGAGCTGGGGGTGGGCATCACAAAGGCTGGGACATGAGCCCCAGGTGCTTCCAGTCTTGCCTTTGCCATTCCTGACGTGCCAAAGAAAATGGGCGGCTGCCTGGGCTAGCGTGTGCGCCTGTCCCTGTGCTGGCGGGTAGTTGCTACACAGCGTCTTCAGAGCCTGGGTGTTTCTCTGCTTCTCGCCAGCTCAGGAAAAGCCTCTTGGGGTAAAATCTCCTGTCCCACTGCCAAAGTGAGCACCTTGAGTGGGACCAGTCAGAGGCCCCACCATGGGGGCTGGCCCTGCTTTCCTACCGTCTTCTGATGTTGGCCACAGAGCATCAGCAGCTGCCCCGCATGCTGGTGACCTTCAGTGGGTGTTTGGCATGGCAGGGAGCAGCCTGGCTGGGTGTTTTTGTGCCCGTCTGAAGGCCACACATAGGCATGGTCCTGCCCTCCTCTAGCCCTGACCTCAGTTGCTCTGTGGCTTTTAAGCCTTCCCTTGGAGCTGTCAGCACCTGCTGCCTCTGCTCTAGGTGGCCAGAGGAGGAGAGGTGTTGCTGGGTCACTTTTACAAATGCCCCTTCCCTGGTACTGCCCTTGCTCAGCTGCACAGAGGAGCTTCCATCCCCAATCCCTGCCTGTCACTGCCCAGCAGCCCTCTGGCACCATTCCTGAGAGTCACCCTGCCTCACTCTCTTCCTGCCATGTTGGGAAAGACAGCTCCCATCTCTCCTTGTTCAAGGTCAGTTGGGCCAACTAGGGGCAGAAGCCCATTCTATGTTTTCCTACTGCAGAGCCCAAGCTCAAGGACTCAGCTTGGGTGCAGGCACTGCTGTGCTCCCAGAAAACAAGCCCGCCCTGCACAAAGAGGGATGACAGGGCCTGCCAAAGCCTGGGATTGAACCAGGGACCTTTAGATCTTCAGTCTAATGCTCTCCCAACTGAGCTACTTTGGCAGCTGCATGAAAATATTTTGGCCTGTTGCTTCTCTGTCCGGGATGTTTTTGTCAGCAGTTGCACACAAAAAGGACAGGAAAACGAACGGCTGCTCCACACCCCCACTGGAGAACCCGACGCCCTTAGCTGTGGGGAGTAAGAAGTGGCTGTTGGCTGACAGGGCCTGTCCCCGAGCAGCTGGAACAGCAGCTGCCGCCTCCCCCTCGGCTCCAGGCGGTGGGAAATGCTCATTGCCTGGCTGCATGGGCGGCTGCTGCTCCGTGCTCTGGAGAGCGTCTGTATTGCTCTGTCAACCCCCCGTCTTCACTGAGCCAGTCTGGTAAGGTCCCAAGTGCCCCCACCGGCCTGGCAGCTGAGAGTCTGTGCAGACATCAGCCCCCCTGCCAGCCCCACAGGCAGCAGCAGTGCCAGACCCCCAGCACCACAGGGGCACTCAATGCGCTTCCTGTGGGGAAATGGCTCCTTGGCGCCCAGCTGCTAGAGTGAGAGCCAGGAGAGAGCAGTGTCTGGCTCACCCTGGGGGAGAGAAGAGACCTGGTGAGTGCGGATCTCCCTCCGCCTCCCCCGCAAGGCTGGTCACTTCTATTGTCACTGTGATAGTCGGTGCTTCCCTTCAGGGCCGGCCCTAGAGGGGTGCAGGGTCTGTGACAAAACCTCCCTTTCCACCCAAGGCCCTGCCCCCACTCCACCCCTTCCCCCAAGCCCCCACCCCTGTCCCATCTCTTCTCGGCCTTCACCTTCCTGCACCATTCCTCTCCCTCCCCCACCTCTTCCCATCTCTGCTCCTCTCCATCCCCTGCCAGCCCCTCCTGCACAGCTGATCACTGGCAAGTGGGAGGTGCTGAAGGGGAAGAGGAAGAGCTTGTCAGCAAGGCCTGTAGTGGGGTGGGGGGGGAGCTGGCTGCCAGTGGGTGCTGAGCACCTATTTTTCCTCTGTTGGTTCTGCAGCCCCGTAGCTCCCATGGAGTCGCTGACTCAGCTCCTTTCACACTCTAGAGCAGGGGTCCCCAACCCCCGGGCTGCGGACCGGTACCGGTCCGTGGCCTGTTAGGAACCGGGCTGCGAACCGACCCCTAGCGCATCAAGCGGCGTCTCTCCAGCGGGGCCCCTGAGCCCCGCCCCCTCAGAGCCGTGTGGTGAGGGGGCGGGGCTGCGAGCTCCAGGCTGAGCTCAGCTGCCTCCGCTCGGCGTGGAGCTCCCAGCCCCGCCCCCTCCCCACGCGGCTCTGAGCGGGATGGATCTCAGCCCCACCGGAGACACGCTGCAGCTGTCGGGCAAGGCGCTGAGACTCCAGGTGAGGAGGGAGCCGGGGGTAAGAGGCTGGGGCCAGGGGGGTTGGCTAAGGGGCAGGGAGTCCTGGGGACAGTCAGGGCACAGGGAGGGGGCGGAGGTTGGGGGGGCGGTCAGGGGGCAGGGAATGGGGGGGTTGGATTGTGGGTGTTCCGGGGGGGTCTGTCAGGACTCAGTGGGGGGAGGGGATAGGGGTTGGGGCAGTCAGGGGACAGGAAGCAGGGGTGGGGTCCCAGGGTGGTGGGGGTCTCTGGGGGATGGTGAGGGGACAAGGAGCAGGATGGGTCGGGGATTCTGAGGGGGGCAGGCAGTCGGGGGGCAGGAAGTGGGTGGGGGTCAGATAGGGGGCAGGTCCGCGGAAATTTTTTTTCTACGAAACCGGTCCCTGGTGCCAAAAAGGTTGGGGACCACTGCTCTAGAGAGAGGAGCAGAACCAGGGCTATGGCTGATCTATGAGGCACCAGGTGAGTGGCAGAGGCTTCAGGTGCTGAGAGTTTGCCTGACCCCTCAGGGACACAGTGTGAGGTGGTGTCCCAGGGATCTCTATGGAAGGAGCAGAACAGGATTTACTTGGGGTGGGGAGAGAATTGAGAGTGTCTCAGGGGGTTGTACAGAGGTATTGGCCGGGTGAGGGACTGGCTAAAACACAGGCCTCGCTGGGAGCAAGATTTGAACCTGTGCAGGGGAACCCTATTGGATTTCAACTCCAACGCCTTAACCACTCGGCCATCCCAGCTGTGAGCACAAAATTGCCCCAATGCCAGAGAAACTGGTAAAGAATCACAATGCCTAGGCATGAAGTCATCCGAACTACAGAATTCCCACCGCAAACCTGGCTCCCAAAGCACAGGGGGGATTGGGGGATTGTTCTCTTTGCTTAGCCATGTGCAGTCACACAGAGAGCGCGTTTAAAAGTCTCCCCTCCCACAGAGCAGGACGGGGAAATGATTCTCAACTTGAAGCTTGATGTGAATGAGGATGTCTGGGCCACAGGGCCAGGGACTGATCTTTGCTAGAGAAACCAGTGACACACGGAACCAGGCTAAGGAAAATGTTTCCTGGAGTCAGTAACTGGATTAGCAGCAGTATTGTGCAGAGAAATGTCTCACAAGAGGAGTCAGCGCATTGGTGGTTTGGTAGCAGAAGTCACAGCTACAGCGGGGGAGGTCTAGCTTTGGTTTCTGGCCAACAGAGGAATGAGTTTTATTATCTCCAAATTTCAGTAGAAAAATTCAGCCCCAAACTGGGTGTGGTGGGGGTTTCTCTGCTTGGTTTGTTTTTCTCATTTGAAATCTCCTTGATCATTTTTCTGGGAAAACTATTTGGACAAGGTCAAGGAAGAGTTAGAACAATTACAAATCTCCATGGGAGTGAGGGGGGTCTCTCGGTGCCGGGGGAGGGGTGGAGATTTTCATGGAGGGGAGTTGTGGAGATAAATGAGAAGCTTTTGCTCCAGCAGAGGGGGCGGCTTGGCAGGTTCATTTTTACCAAGTGAACCCCCCCCCACACACACACACACCTTGCTTCCCTGCTGCTGCTGCCCCAGCTCAAACCCCACTGTCACCCCCAGCATGTGACCTACAGCTTCCCGCTGACAAAGCCCTTATCTATCAGAGACAAAATCCCCTCGTCTGCCCCTTCTCCCAGCTGAGCCCTCCCCCCGCCAGAGCCCAGGACAACCCCGACCTAGCCATGCCGGGGGGTCGGGCTTAATCCTCAAGGCCGAGCGCAAAACCGTCAGCCGGGCACGTTTCGCTCCCTTCCCACCTCGGCCCAAGCGGCAAGGGAGAAATGGACGAGACACACCGGCTGGAAGACGCCTCCCTCCCACTTCTCTATAGCCTTCTGTGACGTTATTAATATGAACTGGGACCGCAGAGATCATTGTTGCCACCACTGTTATCTATGTGCAGCAAACATTGTGCAAAGGTTGGCGTGTGAGGTGTCTAGGACAAGGTTATGATTGGCTGGTTATAATGACGCTGGCTGGATGTGTGCACCATTTTTGTAGTTGAAGTTATGAACATGGGCTATGTACTTGTATCTCAAATGTATTTGATTCCAAGTAGCCTCAGTGTCGTCAGCCCCCAGCTCCTTCAGGAGTCCACAGCAAAGAGACCCCCCCCCCACTGTCCTGGACTCCCTGGGAGGTGCCTCCCACCCCCCGCCCAATGGAGCACCAAGGATTAAAGTGGCAGCATCTAGTGTCAGTGGGGTTCAGTGGCTCAGGCCAGACACCTGAGCTGGGGACCTGCCCCCATAGCACTGCTCGAGGGCCTGGGCCCGGGGTGTTCACAGCCCCCTCCTCGCCCCTCCCTGAGCCCAGCCTGGCTCCTCACCTGGAACAAAGCAGAAGCGTCCGTCGGCCTCGCTGCTGTCCGAGTCCCAGGCGCTGCTGCTGTCCCATGGGGAGCGGGCCGAGCTGCTGGGGCTGGGAAAGGGATCCTCCACCTCCTGCCCTGGGAAGGCTGGAAGGTCCCCACAGACCCGGCAGGGCGATGCCTCCTGCTGGGAATGGGGGCTGGGCTCCTGGGGCCGCTGCTGCCCACACAACAAGCCCCGGAGCCACCCTGCCCGGTTCTGCTCCTGGGCTGGGTCCTGCCTGCCCAGCCGCATCCTGGCCCAGCTCCATTTTGGCCTGGCCGGTGCATCTCCCACCTTTGCGCCTGCGCCGGGAGCAGGTTTCCTCTTCCAGAAGGCTGGGCACTTCCACCTCCTGGCCCGGCCGGGAGCTCCTTCCCTGCCAGTGAGGATGGAGGGGCCGCTCCGCTTCTGGGGAAGATGGCAGCTGCTTCCCTCAGGCTCTGGGGCCACTGGCAGAGCCTTCTTCCTGAACATCCTCAGGAGCCTGCATCCTGGAACCGAGCGGGGAGCGGGCGTGAGTCCGGGGTCAGGGCAGCCTCTCACTAACCAGCCTGTTTGGTCCCTCCCCATCCTGGCCCCAGCCAGAGCAGCTCCTCCTCCCCCCACAGGGGCGCAGGGAGTGCAGGCTACACACTGGCAGGAGTTCATTGCATGATCTGCTCCCCCTCAACGTTCCCCCTCCTCATCCCTGGGGCTGCAAGAACCGGGGAGTCTTGTCCTTTTCGAGCACTGGGGTCAGTCACAAAGACCATCGGTCACTTTGGGCAAGCAGCTCCCTCCTGCCAGCCCAGGCCACACTCACACGCCCCAACCCCCCACCCAGGCTAGAGAAGGAAGAGAACCCAGGAGTCCGGACGTCTCCTGGGAAACCATTCCCCACTTCAAAGTCCCTCAGCATAGCAAGGCGAGGGCCCCCTCCTTTCCCATTGATTTCCATGCTCAGCAGCTCCCCGGATCTGGCCCAGCTCAGAGACTCTCAGCCTGGGGAACAGTCTTCCACGAGGGAAGGGCTGGGAGTCCCGTTGCTGGGACCTTTCCAAGCACACTGGAGACGGCTCTGGAGAAGCCCCTCCCCGGTCTGAGAGTGAGGGGCTCCTGGGGGCTGTTTGCAAATCCAATCTCCTTTGGGAGAGATTCTCTCCCCCTCTTTCTGCCTCCCCCCAGACAGATGGGGGACCCCACCGAGGAACCCTAATGCCACTCACTGTCTCTGGTGACGGAGCGATGGATGGAGGATGTTCAGTGTCGTCCCTCGCCCTTCTCCTCACTCTCCAAGCCCAAGGCAGGCTGGAGACAGGGGTGGTAACCTGAGGAGTTACCCTGCCCAGCCAGCAGGCAGGGTGATGACACTGGGCAATTGGCTGGCTGGGAGAACAAGAGTCTGTCTTATTGCCAGGGAAAGGAGAAACTCGGCCAGCAGCAGGGGGTGCAGAACATCACCCTAGTGCGGGGGTGACAGCGCCTCCAGGATCCTGAAATCCCAGCACTTTACACACCTTCCTGGAGCCTCCCAACCCCCCTGGGCTGTCGGGACTGCGACCCCAACCCCACTGATGAGAAACAGGCCTGGGGAGGGAAAGCTGCTGGCTCAGGGTCACACCAAGGGTCAGAAGGATGGATGGGACCCAGCAGTCCTTCTCTCCAGGCCCCTTCGCTAACCACTGCTGCACACTCCCTCCCACAGCTGGCAATTACAAGCAGCCCTCATATCCGCTCCCCCTGCCTTTGAGAGGGAGTGTGCTCCGCTGGAGTGACTGGACCAGGGGATTGGGAGTTAGGACTCCTGAGTTCCATTCCTGGGGATTTCCCATTTTAAAGATAGGTCCTGTCTTGTTCATGTTTGGGAGGATGTTTTTTTTTCCAGGGATCTCAGACGAGAAATGGGACACAACACCTGGTTTGTTAAGGCCACAAAAATGGAGGCAGGAACCTCTTCTCTCCTGCTGGCAAAGAACCCCAGGTACCTAAGAGACAGGGACTCACATCCCTGAATGGGCTTTAAAAAAGGCAGTGGTTAAAAAGTTTGGCCCCGACCATTTCTTGTTTCCGCAGACTAGACATTTTAGCAAACTTTAGAATTCCTTGGTGCTAAACTCCATGAAACTCCCCTTTCTCCTTCACAGAGGGTTTTAACGCCCCTTATCTCACTCAGGCTCGCGACCGCCCAGAGTTCGAGAATTGTCCCTGTTCCCATTGGGCAGATGGGGAGGAGCCTGAGGTGCAGAGAAGGGAAGTGACCTAACCAGCAAGGTGGTGGCAGAGCCAGAAAGAGAAGCCACCAGTCCTGACTCCTGTTCTAACAGACAAACCTCGCCCCCCCCCCCCCCCGAGGCAGGGATAGAGCCCAGGAATCGAGATGGTGGGGAAATTTCATTGAAACCGTTTCTGTCAGAAAAGCCCATTCAGACTAAACCAGTTTGTTTCTCAAAATCATAACAAGTGGGATGAAAGTTCTTTGCAAAAATATGTTGTTTCAAAACTAAAGCATCTCCTGTTTGTCACAGTGTGTTAAATTGTCTCCTTGCACACAAAGAAGAGACACTTAGATCTTGAAAATTAGATAAGATGCTTCAGTCTGAGCTAAGGAGTTGCTGCTCTTAACAATTTCAAAATAAAAAAATACAAATGAAATAGACTATTTCAGCTATTCTATTATGTGTTAATCTGCTCTGAGTAAATGTGATAGGACACCTCATATTATGCACTACTCCTAGTGACGCTCTCCAATGGATCCCCATCCTCCACCCACCGTGAGGTAGGTAGGAGCGGATCATTATTATCCCTACTTGAAATAGTGAGAAGCAAAGGCTGAGAAAGGAGAATTGACTTGTCTTAGGTCACACAGCCAGCCAGTGGCAGAGGTGGGAATAGGGCCCAAGAGCCCTGATTTTCAAACTAACCATCAGATCTTGAATTTCATCCATTGAATGACCTGAGTAAAGTGCTCTCCGATGAGCTCCAGACCAACAACAGTGCAAGTAATTATTCAGCAAGTATTTGAGGAGAACTGCAATGTTAGAGAGAATCATGAACTGCTCAGAGACCATTAATGCAGAAAGCAGCAAAATTTGTCAAACATATGACTGGTTATGACTTATTTACTTGGTCTTAAAAGAGAACAACAAGGACCTGAGTCTCCTCCCTGTCAATAACCCCCTGCTCAGCCAATCAGGGTAGAGAAGGAGGATGGGAGACTGAGGGTTCTCACCAGAGAGCCCAAAAGATGGCCCAGGTCACCAGTGGGGATCACTGCCCAAGCACTATTTCAGCCCCACATTTTTGGGTGGACCTCCCACAGTGGGAGCTGCCAAACACTCCCCCACAACACACACACACGCACACACACACACCTCCTGGTGTTGGGGGGGGAACAGGAGAAAGGACAAAAGAAGCAAGAGACAAAGAGAAAGGAGGAAGGGATGGATGAAGGAAAAGATGAAACAAAAAGGACAAACCCTAATGACCCCAGTGATTCTATGAGACAAAATCCCAGGTGCAGAATAAAATTTGGCCCCCTTAAGCTCGTGTTTTCCATGCCTAGAATTCAACTGTCACCAGATGGACCAGACTGAACAGGTTTCAAACCTCGAGGAGGCTCTTACCTGCTAAACAGGGACAGCTGTTTTCTAGTAAAATCAGGAAAAGGGAAGGAGAAAACTCGAAAGAGGTTTCTCCTGGCGCTCACGTACCTGAACCCAAATGCTCTCTCAGTCCTCAAAGAGCGACCTCGAGAAGGAGACTTGCTGAAGCAAAGCCACAGGGGTCTCTGAGGTTTCCCTGGCCCCTCGCCCCTGTCCTGCCTGGCTGATATCAGCATCTCTCTGTGAGGTCACCACCTCTCCACCACCTTTGACCAATAGTCTGAGATCCTGCAAAAAGTCTTTGTGATGTCACTGCCACACCCCTCGCTTGCTGTGCTAATGTCCTGCCCCTGCCCAGGCACTTTGGAGGTTTGAGCTACTCCCTGTGGATCACCCCACTCAAGGAGCATTCGTTCTAGGCAGCAAATAGGCTAGACAGGAAAACATCAGATGCTGCTCCCAATGCTACACTCAGTTTTTCAGAAATTAGTCGACCTTATGGCCAGAAGAGACCATTAGAGCATCTAATCTGACCCCCTGCATATCACAGGCCTCCTGTATGACACAATAGCTACTTTTGGGGCGAACACATTCCAGAAAGGCAGCTAGTCTTCATTAAATGACATCAGGAGATGGCAAATCCACCACTTTCCTTGGTAGCTTGTTCCTGTGGTGAATCATCCTCGCTGTGGAATATTTGTGCCTTATTTTTAATATGAATTTGTCTCTTTTCACCTTCTTGTTATTCCTTTCTCTGCTAGATTAAAGAGTCCTTTAATACACAATCTTTTCTCTCCATTAAGGCCTTTCAACACTTCAATGAAGTCACCTTTCAATTTTCTTTTGATAAGCTAAACAGGTTGAGCTCCTTCAATGGCTCACTAGAAGGCATTTTTCTTCAGCCCTCAGAACATTTATTGGCTCTTTGGTCATCAGATTCCTGAACTGCAGCTGGATGTGGTTCTTGTTCTTCTGCACAGCATAGCTCCTGGAGAAGAGGGATCTGCAAATGTACATTCATATGATACCTTTGTTTAATTGATGAAAACATAAACTAGACACTTAGAGGACTGGAACTGATTTCAGCTGATGGACAGCTTTGCTAGGTTTTTATGCAATTGGACAGCGAAATGTTGAGTGTTTACATTCATATCAAGCACCCCCGTATAGTGGAGCTCCTGAACATAATGGAGAATGGAAATTAAAATGTTTTCCTTTTTTATAAAAAAGAAAGAAGGTTATAAGAGAACACTGGGGCTTGAATGACAGACCACTTGAAAGGTTATAAAGGGTTTGAAGCAAGAACCACTTGATTGGTAGTCAAGCACTCTACCACTGAGCTATACCCCCAAGACAACAAGAATATAGACTTGTGATCTCCAGGACTTTGAAGGACAAACCCTGCTTCATCAAGGTCCTTTGCCATTCCCAGACCACAGGTGGTTTTAAAAATGGGGCTTGATTAAACTTAAACTTCTTAAATGTGGCAAACACCACAGCTTGCACACCCACCGATATAGCTTCTCCCACTGACATAGCTGCCACCTCTTGGGAAGTGGATTAACTGCACCCACAGGAAAACTCTCTCCCATCAGCCTAGAGCAGTGGTTCTCAAAGTGTGAGTCAGGACCCCAAAGTGGGTCATGACCCTGTTTTAATGGGGTCGCCAGGGCTGGCATTAGACTTGTTGGTGCCTGGGGCTGAAACCAAAAGTCTGAGCCCCACCACCCAGGGCTGAATCCCTCAAGCTCTGGTTTTGCCCTCCCCTAACTGGGGCAGGGCTCAGGCTTTGTCTCCCCTGCCTCTGCTCAGTGTGGAGGGGCTTGGTCCCTCTTTCCAGGGCCATGTAGTAAGTATTTTTTTGGCAGAAGGGGGTTGCAGTGAAAGGAAGTTTGAGAAACCCTGGCATAGAGCCTCTGAATATGTCTAGACTTGGCTCCCTGTGGCAGATCAGACACTGAAAGTACAGCCATGGAGACACCACACACCAGCCTTGCCTAGCAGGCAAGAATCAAACCTCCACAGACAAGTGCCCGTTGCTTTCTAACCCATCTCCCTCAGCCCTCAGCCACCACCACTTAACAAAGGGGCTTTTCTACACGATGGTTCTGGTCTCACTGAAGGGTCATTTCCAATTGTTTACTCAGACCAGCATTAGGGGAAATGGTGCCCTGGGCAAAGCTTGTACTTTGGCACTTCCCCATTGCCCCTGGACGATCCCCACTCCCCCTTTAACGCTAGCTCCTGCACTCCCAGCCCTTGCACCTCCTTCACCCCTAACTCCTGCCCCTCCTGTGCCCCCTTTGCCCTTAACTCCCTGGGCCACCAGCCATTGCCCCTCTCCTGCAGCCCCTTCACATGGCTCCAGCGCTGGGGGCCCCACACTTGTTCTCACTTTCCCTGGGCTTTGGCATCACTAGCCCCTGCTGAGCGAGTAGGGTTCAGTGGTCCCCAAAATGTGGGGCATGACTCCTAGGGGGACACAGAGGAACATTCATGGAGTCAATGAAATCAATTGAGCTTCTTCAGTCTCTCGCTGCAGACATTTCCCTTGTTTTTTAAGGCAAAAATCCTGATCTTTCCAATGGGAGCTGCTGCTTCAATGTTCAGTTTGGGGAGGGATTTGGCTGCACTCAGAGATCTGCCCGCGGGTTACAATCTGCGATCCGAAGGGTCGAACGCAAACAGCGTTTAGATGGGACCGTTAGTGCCGCCCCCGTGTGGCCAAAGACTAGAACTGACCAGCAGAGTTTACAGCCGGAGCCTGGGACGCTCCTGAGCAAACTGGGCAGAAAGCCTCTCGCGTGGGATCCTCGCTGTGCAGCCGGAGGCGGAGGGAAGCTGATTGTCAGGGCTCAGGGCAGCTCCCTGCCATGCTGAGCCAGTGTCTGCGCTAAGCTTGGCATCAATCAGGTGATTCTGGGCAGTTCGGGTTCCCCAGGCTCCCAAAGGAGGGTGAAGCAGGTCACCCCTGGAGCAGGTTAAAGCTGCAGGTTGACAGTGGGGTTGCTGCCCCTGTGAACAGCTGCTGTAGCACCGCCTGGGCAGGACAGGGAGAGCCAGTTATACCCCCCCCCAGCCTGTATCGGGGAATGGGAGCACTCACACCCTGGGGACCCACCCACCAGAGATCTACTTGGGGGGAGAGTGGCACCCACCCACCCAGGATCTTGTAGGGGGGGACAAGGGCATCCACACTCCGGGATCCTCTGCAGAGGGACGGACACCCACACATCCAGGATTCTGTATGGGGGGGAGAGGTACCCGGACACCTGGGCGGGGGAAGGGGGCACCGAAACATCCGGGATCTTACCTAGCAGGACAGCGGCGCCTGCAGCTCGACATGAGATGGGGGCGGGGCGAGCAGGAGCATTTCCCAGTTCCAGGCTGTCCCCATCTGGCCAAGGCACAGAGCTCACAAGCAGAGTTTAAAGCTGCAGCTGCCAGACTGCAAAGCAAGCCAGGCTCCATGGCTGGTACCTGTGATCCCAGCTCCTGGGGAGACTGAGGCCGGCAGATCGCTTGAGCTCAGGAGTTCTAGGCTGCAGGGGGCTGTGCTGATCAGGTGTCTGCACTAAGTTCAGCATCAATATGGTGATCCTGGGGGAGCTTGGGGTCTCCAGGTTGCCTAAGGAGGGGTGAACCGGCCCAGGTTGGAAACAGAGCAGGTCAAATCTCCTGTGCTGATCAGTAGTGGGATCACACCTGTGAATAGCCCCTGCAGTGTAGCCTGGGCAAGACAGTGAGACACAGTCTCTTTTTAGACACCCCCCCCCCCTGCAGAGCCTGGAAGGGGGGATGGGAGCACCGACACGATGGGGAGTCTGACTTGGGGGGAGGGATGCCCCCCTGCAACACGGATCTTGAAAAGGGGAACAGAGACACCCACAGATCCCGGATGGGGGCAGGCAGGGGAACCACACACTGGAGCTAGTTCATGGGGTGGGGGACAGAGACACCCACCAGAGATCCTGGATGGGAGCACCCACATGATGGGGATCTTGAACTGGGAGGAGGGAAGCACCATGTACCAGAGGTTCTGAAGGGGGAACAGGGACACCCACACACCAGGTGTCTTGCAGCAAGAGCTGCGGTCTTCATTTACACAGAGCAGTGATGGGGATTTAACCACGTCCCTTGCGGAGCTTGTTCCACTAGATGATTAGCCTCATTGCCAGGGCGGCTTCAGGAAGTGCGGGGCCCAATTTGAACAGTTTCGATGGGGCCCCGGCAGGGATGACTAAAACAAAAAAACACTTAAAAAAAACCCCTTTCATTTCTTCCATGTATTATTTACTTTCCATGACTATATAAATAATAACAAAATTATCTATTACATACATTGCATCATATATTAATTAGCTGATTTGCACTTTCATATCAGGAAAATAATTTGTTTTGATAGTTGTACAACTGATTTTCTTCACTAATGTTTATTTTATTAAAATTTATAAAACATTTCCTTATTAATATAAAATTGCCCCCTTCTTCCCCCCCCAGCGCCGCCCGGCCCCGTGGAAACAAACCCTCCTTCTCCAACTCCGCCCCATCGAAACAAGGTTCGGTGGGGGCAGGAAGAAACTGCACATGGGGTGACCAGATCACAGCAGTAAAATAGGACCTGCCCCCTCCCTGCTGGGCCCCACCATCACACCCCTCTTCACCCCCTAGCCCCCCGCTGGCTTGCTGCGTCCCTCCTAGTCAGTCCCCACCCACCACTCGCCTCCTTTCACCTTCTCCCTCGCCTGCCAGAAACCCCCATGCCCGCCCATAGGCGACAGGTTTGTATAATTTTTGGTGGGGCCCAAAATGGTGGTGCCCCCCCGCTCCCGCCCTGTAAGCCGATATAAAATGAAGCTACAACGCGTCAGTGCCACAAGATTACAAGGGTCAATTAAAAGTGGAAAGTCAGAAGCGGCACTTGCCTACTTCAATATACGGTATTATATTTTGTTGCACCTGTTGTGACAAAGTGGGAATGTTCTTAATGTTTTCTCTGAATACTGTGTGGGTGCCTCAGTTTCCCCTGCAAGATGCCAACTGAAGGTGTTGGGGACAAAGAGATCAGGTGGCCTCCTTGTCCAGAAGAGACACAGAGGCCAGAGGAGGGAGTGTCAGTTTGGAGCTGGCTGGGGAAATGGGGAGAGACCCAGAACTTGGTTCTGGGCTCCCCACCCCACAAGATGGGCCTGACTGAGGGGTCCTGTTTTCTGTACCAACAAGCTCTGTTTAAACTGTGTTCCCGTCATCTAATAAACCTTCTGTTTTACTGTCTGGCTGAGAGTCACGTCTGACTGTGGAGTTGGGGGTGCAGGGACCTCTGGTTGCCCCAGGACCTGCCTGGGCAGACTCGCTGCGTAAGGTGCACAGTGTGGAAGGGCTGAATGCTTCGAGGTCAGACCCAGGAAGGTGTAAGCTTCCTGCACTGGAGACAGTCTGCTCCGATAGAGAAAGCTCCCCCAGAGTCCTGACTGGCTTTGTATGGAGTTGTTCCAAAGCATCCCAGCATCCCCTTCCACACCGTGCGCTTCCCGGAAGTCTGCACAGGCACTGACACTCCCTCCTCTGGCCTTTGTCTCTTTTCCAGGCATTAGGAGGCCACCCGATCTCTCTGTTCTCCAACACCTTCAGTTGGCACCTTGCAGGAGAGCGGCCCAGGCCATCAGTATCCAGGAGACAGGGTTTCAGCCATTCTCTGTGCAGACGGCATCACACTAGCACTCTAGGGCTCTACAACAATCACACCCCCTTATCCCACCATCTAGATCCTTGAGAAATGCACAGGGGAAACTGAGGCACCCACACTGTATTCAGAGAAAACATTAAGAACAGCCCCACTTTGTAACACCTGTATACAACTAGTTATACACTTTAAAGGGGTGTAAAATAGTCAAGTATTGTGCTAAACAGAATGATACTCCAAACTGACCACCAAATTTAAGTTGCATGTTTTTCCCCTCAGGTGTGGGCTCTGGGGTTGGGCTGGGGATGAGGGGTTCACAGTGCAGGAGGGTGCTCAGGGCTGGGGGTGCAGGGACTGGGGTGGGGCAGGGCTGGGGATAAGGAACTTGGGATGCAGACAGGCTGCCCCAGGGCTAGGGCCAGAGAGGACCCCCCTCCCTGTTACCAGCAGCCGCAAGCTCCAGAGGAGGGACCCATCGTCCCCACCTCCCACAGCACACTCACTCTGCACCACAGTCACTGCACACGCTCCTAGGGACTCTCTCAGGTCCAGAAAGCCCACTCGCCTTCCCTGTGGTGGGTACCGGGTGTCACGGAGTCCCTGGGCGATGCTCTGGAACTGCTCCCCACCAAGCCAGGCAGGACTTTGGGGAGCCTCCTCTCCCTCGGAGCAGACTTTTTCTGGGCAAGAAGCTCACACGGCTTCACCTTCCTGGGTCTCTCCTTGGAGCATTCAGCATCCTCTGCCCCTCTGTGCGCTTCCCACAGCGAGCCCGCCCAGGTGGGGTCCTGGGGAAGCCAGAGGGTCCTGCCCCCCCACTTCGCAGTCAGACGTGACTCTCAGCCAGCCAGTAACACAGAGATTTATTCGGTGACAGGAACAGGGTGTAAAACAGAGCTTGTAGGTACAGTGAACCGGACCCCTAGGCCGGGTCCATTCTGGGGGCAGTGAGCCAGACCCCCCTTGTCTGCACTTCACGCCTGGTCCCCAGCCAGCTCCAGACTCCCAAACCCCCTCCAGCCCCCACTCCTCTCTGCTCACCTGATCTCTTTGTCTCCAACACCTTCAGCTGGCACCTTTGCAGGGGAGGGGCTCAGGCCATCAGTTGCCTGGAGACAGGGTTTCGGCCATTCTCTGTGCAGACACCATCACACTGGCCCTCTAGGGCTTTACAACAATCACACCCCCTTATCCCACCATCTAGAGCCTTAAGAAATGCATTGGGGAAACTGAGGCACACAGACAGTATTCAGAGAAAACATTAAGCACATTCCCACTTCGTAACACCTGTATACGACCAGTTACATACTTTGAAGGGGTGTAAAATAGTCAAGTATCGTGCTAAACAAAATGATACTCCAAACTGACCACCAAATTTAAGTTGCATGTTTTTCCCCTCAGGTGAGGGTTCTGGGGTGGGGCTGGGGATGAGGGGTTCACAGTGCAGGAGCGTGCTCGGTGCTGGGAGTGCAGGCTTTGGGGTGGGGCAGGGCTGAGGATAAGGAACTTGGGGTGCAGACAGGCTGCCCCAGGGCTAGGGCCAGAGAGGACTCCCCATCACCACCACTGGCAGCAGCAAGCTCCAGGGGAGGGACCCCTCCTCTGCCCCCCTGCCCCCACAGCACGCTCACTCTGCACCACAGTCACTGCACATGCTCGTAGGGCCCCTCTCAGGTCCAGAAAGCTCACTCACCTCCTCTATGATGGGTACTGGATGGGGTGGGGGGTTGCCATCACAGGTGGCCTTCCATGTTGCTGCCCCTCACCATAACTTCACTGTGGATGGGGGATGGGGCTGCCCCTTCCCCAGCATGGGGCAGGGGCGGGGGCGGGGAATCATAGGGTCAAACACTCACAGAAGCCCCAGCAGCTGCTAAGGTGAGTGATGTCCGTCTCCTGGCCGGAAGTCCCCTTCGTGTCTCCTCCAGGTAGCGGGAGAGGAGGGCTGGCAAAAACGGCAGGGTCCCCTCCCTCCTGAGGTGCTACAGCAGCTAGCACTGCTCTTATGCTGTAGCCCTTAGGCGGCGGCAGCAGCAGCAGCAAGGGAGAGAGACGCGCGCTGCGCACTCTTTACGTTCAGGCAGGGAAGCTCCGGGGTGGAGGGGGGGAAGCTCCAGCCCTGGCGGCGGTGGGGGGGGTGAGAGGCGGGGGCGGGGGCGGGGCGCTCCAAGCAGGGGAGAAACCTAGCTCCAAATATTGGTGGAGCAGAGCCCCTGACTGAATATTCCTGGGGCTAAAGCCCCAGGAGCCCATATAAGTTGGCGCCCATGTTGGGGAGGTCCTCACCTAACCATCTCTCTCTCTCTCTCCCCCACTCCTAGTTGGTGGAGGACAGGGCCCAACAGCTCGGCTTCCTCCATGCTGTTCCACGTCTGTGCTTCTTGGCACAGCAGCAGGGGCTGGACACTCTGGAGCCCCAGGTCTCCAAAGCAGCCCTCGTGGAGAGCATTGCGGTGAGTAGGACCCCGTGTCTGGCCCCTGGGTTGAGGAACCCAGAAATGGGAGGAAAAGTTGGTGGGGCCAGAGGGGAAGCAGAGGACAGTGGTTCCTGGGGCTGAGGGCTGGGGAGCAGGAAAGGGAGAGCTTCTGACACCGATCGGGAGCTGGCAGTGGGGGAGTTGTAAGGCCGTGTCTGCATCAGTCTATGAGCATTGGTATTTTCTTGAAATTTGTCAGACCAACCTAACTAACACCTAACCCACATTTGAACCTCTTTTCACACTCTTGCTCATTCTCAAGGTCTGTTTGCCTCCAGACAGATCCGTTGTCTTTCAGAACAACCTTGCTCTTTCTGTCTGTTTCACTCACTGAGGTGTCGGAGTAAACACTCACCTTCACTCTATTCTCAGACAAACACTAATATTAACTGTTTGCTACTGATTTGTGGAGTGGAAGATGCCATTTCTGGGGGATTGTTCCCAAGCTGCAATACTTTGTGTTCAAACATCTACCAGCTTCCTTGGTGAAAAATAACACCAGGTTTCCTTGCAATATACAAGAAAGAAGGAATTCTTCTTCGAGTGATTGCTCATATGCATTCCAGTTAGGTGTGCGCACGCCGTGTGCACGTTCGTCGGAAGATTTTTACCCAAGCAACACTCGGTGGGTCGGCTGGGTGCCCCCTGGAGTGGCGCCGCTATAGTGCCAGATATATACCCCTGCTGACCCACCCGCCCCTCAGTTCCTTCTTACTGCCCGTGTCGGTCGTTGGAACAGTGGAGCGCGGCTTAGCTGACCTCCACTTCCCTAGCTACTCGTAGTTTCTCTCGTTAATTCTTGTATATATAGTTCAGATTTATATAGTTGTAGTCAACTTTATTCGTTTGTAGTATAGTTAGTGTATATAGTTCATACTATATATATGAATGGGTCACAACCTTAGCCCAACCGAAGGCACTGAAACAAACTCAAATGATGCTTCAGCTTCCTCCCTCAGCATCACAAGACCAACACAAAGAAAACTCCCGAGGAACGGGGCTCTGAGCATTGCCAGGTTGTGAGTTCCGTGCCCTCAGAAAGCAGCCAAAATGCTCGAACCCCCACCCGCTTCTCTTGGACCGCTGGCAACATGGTGTTTGCACAGGAGCCGCAAGCCCGTCTTTCCTGTCTTTGTCTATCCCGGCCCCTTCCCCCCAAATGCTTTCATCGGACGCTGGAGGGACTTAAGGACCTGCAGGTTCCCGCACCCACCTCCTAAAGCAAACAGTCCTTCCCTTCTCTGACATTCCTGGAGCCGCACATCCTTGGAAGAGTTTTACCCCAGGGGGTTCTGATTCCCTGTGAAAAGATGTGTCTGGCGGCCGGCGGGGAACTGTCTTCTCTGCCCCCTCTTTGGGCGCTGAGAAGCTTTTTCTGAGAAACAGCACCTCCTCCTGGTGGGAGAATCCTAAATTCCACCCTCCCACCCAGGTTTCTCTGAGCAGCTGCTAGATGATTTTCCCACTTCTCTGGTCTAGACACCAGCATCTAACTAGCCTTGGAACGGGCCCTGTTTGCTAGCTGGAGAGCGAAGGAACCAGGAAAGAAGGCAAATGTCAGGAAACGAATCTCAGCACGCAAAGAAACTTCCTTCGCTCTTCTTTTGCACTGTCTGTGCCTTTGCTACCCCTTGCGGCCTAGCCCGACTAGCTCAGTTGGTAGAGCATGAGACTCTTAATCTCAGGGTTGTGGGTTCAAGCCCCACATTGGGCGTTTCATCTTGCACTCTTCGACATCACTCTCTCCCTTAGAGTCTCAGAGCATAACAGAATCCACTCTTTGTCCTCTCAACCAGCTGAGGCGGTCTCAGACCTTTAGTACATCATGAAGACAAGACACATTGACAATTCCATGGTCCTAAGAGAGTTGAGTCTCTTCTAGCCCAGGCAAGAGAGGGAAAAAATAACCTTTCAGAAGCTGATTGCCCCCCTCCCCCTGAGCAGCCATCTAGAGCTTCTCTACTTATTTCTATATCTTCGCCAGCGCTCAGTAGTTGAGATAACTGCTTCTTTCTCAAATCCTCCACCAGCCCTCTTCATTGGGATGGAGATTGCTTAAGGCTGACGATTTCACCACATCTTATTCATCCCTCATACATTTCTGTAAGCCCATGGAGAGTAAAACAAGATAGCAACAAAACTGTTTTAAAAAAAAAAAAAGACATGGCCTCAATGCATAACAATACTGGAAATTGTCTTAATATGTTTTCTGTTTCTTTTTCATATCAGTGCTAAAAATAGGAAGGGAACCGTAAGGAAACGAAGAGCTCAGAGCTTGTGTTAACCTCCTTGGAAGACGAACGAATGGCCTCAGTTGGACAGAAAGTAGGCCTAGAAAGTTATGCCCAACCCCTACAAGTGTCATCTCCCTGGTGGTCTAGTGGTTAGGATTTGGCGCTTTCACCGCCACGGCCCAGGTTCGATTCCTGGTCAGGGAGTTATCCTCTTTGACAAAAGTCTACCTTGCCTTCCTTGCTTGGAGTTCAACCAGAAGAATGCAACTTCCTGGCCTCCTTCAGAATGCTTGGAAACTCTTTAGAGGCCATGCGGAAAGCAAAGCTTCCAACTACTACAATATGGCTATCTGCCCCTTAAAGCCCAGTCTCTGCATCCTCTTACACAAATACACTTACTTGTGCAAACAATTTAGTTTTTCCTTCTTACCGAGCCTAACCTAAATTAGAACAACATTGCACTTTGACCCAAGATCTTTTTCTTTTCTTTTCACTTTTCTTGGTGAAACCAAACCAAACAATCATTTTGGGTCCACCAAAATATTTCACTAAATATAATATTCATCCAAAAACCTTTCACCCAGCGCTATATACAAGTCTTTGGAAGTAACACCCCGGAGAAAGATCATTAAGCTTTTCCATTCCTAAGATCTAGCCGCTGAAGGCTTCTGAGCATGGGCTATGGGCCTTTCACCTCTAGGCCAGTGGTTACCCTCTTGCTCAGGTGGCTACTGATGAAAGGCAACGTGGTTTAGTGGCAGATCCATTTCAGCCTCCCCCTTCCAATGTCTACAGGAGGGTGTTTGTTTCGCATTGCATCTAAGAATCAAATCAATTCTCTTGAAACCTCAACCTGGAATCAAGGTGATTGTAGGTCAAGGAAGGAAGGTTTTGTTCATCCTGTTCTAGTAAATGCTCAAAGTTGCGATGCTTCTTGGAGCTTCCAGACACATTGGCCAGAATTTTCAGAAGGTCTCACACCCACCGCTAGGGCCAGATTTGCAGAAGAACTAGGCTCCCAGTTAGGCACTAAAATCTTTAGCCAGATTGTCAAAAAGGCTCAACCTATTTTTCCAAAAGATGAGTTATTTTGGAAAAAAGCTTGTAAAGATTGTGGGTGCTGGTTACTTGTCTATGTGGCCCACACTGCTGGAGTTGGAGGTTCACCAGTGTTTTCTCAGAATGCGGTGTCCGTAGTCTGCCTCAGTTCTGGTGTCCATCTTTTATTCTCCTAATAAATCAGCAGGGAGACTAAAACAACATCGGACTCACAGGGCTCCCGGAAACCTGCCAATTTGGCTCACGCTGAAGGTGTATACAAATCATCTGTGCTGTAGAAGGGCTCTGGGAGTTCAAAGAGTTGTGAATTTAACCCTCTAGGTTTCGGGCCTAATCTGAAACTGTTTCAAAACCAATTCCTTAAATAGACCATAGTTTGAAGCATCAGCAATAGGCATCTTACTGAATATATCCAGAGCTTTCCCAGCCAATTTGGCAACCAAAGTTGTCATCTTCCCTTTCCCGAATAAGCACTTTGTCTGTCCTCCGGGCAACACGCTTAAAAATCACTACCAGTGTCTCAAAGCAATCAGCTGTGCACATATCCTGCTCGACTACGCCACTGTGATGGGTTCGGTCACAGAGATCCCCTTGGGAGTGAAATTACTTCCGAGCCCGTTTTCCCTGCCAGCTTGGGACTCCAGAACCCTGCCTTGTTGAGCCAGACACCCTAGCCTGCTGCAACACAGACCCAGGCTCTGGGCCACACCCCCAAAGCTGCAGACTTTAACTCAAAACAGCTCAGCACCTGTCTCCAGCACCCAGCTCCCAGTGGGATCCAAAACCCCAAATAAATCCCTTGTACTCTCTGTAAAGCTTATACAGGGTAAATTCCTAAATTCTTCACCCTCTAGATCACTGATAGAGAGAGATGCACAGCTGTTTGCTCCCCCAGGGATTAATCACTTCCTCTGGGTTTATTAATAAACAAAAGTCATTTTTATTAAGGTTAAAAAGTAGGAGTGAAGTGATTTCAAGTAATAACAGACAGAACAAAGGAAGTCACCAAGCAAACTAAAACAAAACACGCAAGCCTAAGCCTAATACATTAAGAAACTGATTCCAGGGAATAGCTCACCCTCAGAGGTGTTCCAATCAGCTTCTTTCACAGACTAGACTCCTGCCTAGTCTGGGCCCAATCCTTTCCCCTGCTTCGGTCTTTGTTACTTCCAGCAGACATCTTAGGTTTTCTCATGACTGGCAGGGGTTTTCTCATGACTGGCAGCCCCTTTGTCCTGCTTCACCCCCTTTTATAGCTTTGGCATAAGGCGGGAATCTTTTGTCTCTCTGGGTCCTCACCCTTCCTTCTAAACAGAAACATACCAGATTTAAGATAGATTCCACTATCGTGGTCTCTGTAAGACCCCCTAGTTTCCATTCTTCCTGGGTTGGCCCACACGTACACAGGAAGGTTTGCAGGTCAATAAACCATTTACAACCAATTGTCAATGGGAGCCGTCAAGGTTTTAAACCGCCATTAGTGGCCCACGCTTTGCACAATTACAATAGGACCTCAGAGTTAGACTTCATATTTCCAGCTTCAGAGACAAGAATGAGACATGCATACAAATAGGAGGCATATATTCAGTAGGTTAGAACCTTTGTTATGATACCTTACAAGAGACCTTTTGCATCAAGCATATTCCACTTACATCATACTCACACTTATAAGCATCTTT
Source organism: Mauremys mutica (assembly GCF_020497125.1). Taxonomy (NCBI): domain Eukaryota; kingdom Metazoa; phylum Chordata; order Testudines; family Geoemydidae; genus Mauremys; species Mauremys mutica. The sequence goes on from NW_025423308.1 coordinate 74,598, forward strand.
TCATAAAACGTATGGAGTGCAAAGTCACCGGGTGCCCTACCTACCTTGCTTTCGCTGCTTCCTGATGGCACAGAATTGACAACAAAAGAGCCAGGCTAGGAGGCTTCTAAAACCGAGAGAGCTGTTCTATCGCGTCCACATCCTCTCAGGAGGTGTCAAACCCCCTCTCTCCGTTTCCATCCCCCAAATCCTATCAGCTCAATGAGTTTTGTCCCTGGAAGAGCCTCGAGGGAGGCAGAAGAAGCGGAGAGGATTGCGTTGGGGGTAAATAAAACAGAGACGAGTTGTTCCTCTTGGGATTTTGGTGTGTTTCCTTGGTGATCCTGACGGAGGAACGGGAAGCATAATTCCATTATTTTCAATGCCTCGGATTGGGTTCAGCTGGTGAACTCTCTGCTCTTGTTCTCACAGGGGAATGGAGACTGGACCGGTTTCCCAATTTGGACAGAAAGTGGCTTGCCAAAGCCGAGGAGAGCCTGCTTCCTGCCTGCACCGAGTTGACAAACTGGGGAAGCCAAAGCTGAGAGACCCCGTAGACGAAGTCAGAGTGCTATCCGCTCACATGGAGGGGGAGCACAAGCCCTCCCTGGGTTTCTCTGCCCAAATTATAATCAGTTGAGTGATTTTCCTGGACGAGCCTCTAGGGAGGCAGAAGAAGAAGTGAAGAGGGTTGCGATGGGGTAAATGAAAGCCGAGGACTCTTCCTCTTGAGATGTCTTTGTCTTGCTCTTGTGATTCTGATGGATAAACCTAAAGCGTCATTTGAGCGTGTTTCAGGGCTTTTCCTCGGGCTCAGGTTGTGATGCTGAGCACAGGGGTTCCTTCACTCGCTCTGCTTGGACCCTCTGTAATGGGGAACGGACCAGCTTTCGAAACAGCCTAGTGGAGCTGAACGAAAACAGCAATAAACATCCAGGTTCACCCTAGATTAATCTTTTGTCCCCAATTTTCTTGGGGAAACAAAACAAAACCAAGGTTTTCTTAAGAACTCAACACCCATTCAGGCTCCAAACTCTTTTGCAAGATTTCCAGAAGGGCTCAACACCCTGAGTGCTGAGCTAGTTTGGGAAAAAAACCCAAACAAGGCCGGTACCGATTGTGAGTGCTGGCTGCTTGACTCTGTGGCCCACCGTGCGGGAGTTTGAGGTTCTCATTAAGCTAAGTGTCTCTATTCTGCCTCTGTCCTAGTGTCCATCTAATAAGTGAGGGGGGAGATTAGAACACCTCAGAAGGCACAGGGTTGTAGGAAACCTGAAACTTTAGATGAGGGTGATGGTGTCTAAAAACCAGATGTGATGTAGGTGTTGAATGAGAGATGCTGTCTTGGCCTCCTTGAGTGGCTCATACAATATTGAAGAAAAGGAGGGTTGAGAGAGCTGCTTTTGTCCCAGCGTCAGGATGGCCGAGTGGTCTAAGGCGCCAGACTCAAGGCTCTGTCTTTCCCACAACTGGGGCTTCTGGTCTCCTGCAGGAGGCGTGGGTTCAAATCCTACTCCTGACACAACCTCTTGATTCCACCTCAAGAGGTGGCCTGGTTTCAATTGCCCTTGTAACATATTGGAAGAGCCCTTGTTTAGGAGCTTTCTTAGAGTAGCGGCAAGAGAAGTTAGAGGGAATCGTAAATACCTTCGGAATCCATGCGCTCAAGGCACCTAGTTGGGTAAATTCCAGTTTATTCCCCACCAGAAAGTTGGCATTGCTTGGGCAGGTATGGATGTCAAACATATACAGCTGGAGGAAGAAGGGAGCAGTACAGTAGACACTGATAAAGGGAAGGTAAGACTCTTAGTCTCAGGGTTTGGGCTTGAGCCCTAAACTGGGTGCTCTACGTACTCTGGTTTGGCTGCTTCATGAGGGCACAGAATTGACAACATAGGGAGCAGAGACAGGAGGCAGCTACAACCAAGAGCCCTGTTAGATTGTGTCAACGTCCTATCAGGAGGTCTCAAAGCCTCTCTCTCAGTTTGTATCTCAGAAATTCTATCCGCTCCAGGATCTTTCTCCATCAAAGAGCCGCTAGGTAGGCAGAAGAAGAGGTGGAGAGGGTTGCGATGGAGGTAACTAAAGCAGAGAAGAATTGTTCCTCTTGGGATTTTTTGTGTTTCTCTTGTGATCCTGACGGAGGAACCGGAAGCATCATTTGATTTTTTTCTGGCTACTTTCTGTCCAACAGATTAAGTTGGTCCATTGTCCATTCCCCTCAGGGGTTAAGACCTGGAACCCCTGTGCTCAGGGTCACAACCTTAGCCCAACCGAAGGCACTGAAACAAACTCAAATGATGCTTCAGCTTCCTCCCTCAGCATCACAAGACCAACACAAAGAAAACTCCCGAGGAACGGGGCTCTGAGCATTGCCAGGTTGTGAGTTCCGTGCCCTCAGGAAGCAGCCAAAATGCTCGAACCCCCACCCGCTTCGCTTGGACCGCTGGCAACATGGTGTTTGCACAGGAGCCGCAAGCCCGTCTTTCCTGTCTTTGTCTATCCCGGCCCCTTCCCCCCAAATGCTTTCATCGGACGCTGGAGGGACCTAAGGACCTGCAGGTTCCCGCACCCACCTCCTAAAGCAAACAGTCCTTCCCTTCTCTGACATTCCTGGAGCCGCACATCCTTGGAAGAGTTTTACCCCAGGGGGTTCTGATTCCCTGTGAAAAGATGTGTCTGGCGGCCGGCGGGGAACTGTCTTCTCTGCCCCCTCTTTGGGCGCTGAGAAGCTTTTTCTGAGAAACAGCACCTCCTCCTGGTGGGAGAATCCTAAATTCCACCCTCCCACCCAGGTTTCTCTGAGCAGCTGCTAGATGATTTTCCCACTTCTCTGGTCTAGACACCAGCATCTAACTAGCCTTGGAACGGGCCCTGTTTGCTAGCTGGAGAGCGAAGGAACCAGGAAAGAAGGCAAATGTCAGGAAACGAATCTCAGCACGCAAAGAAACTTCCTTCGCTCTTCTTTTGCACTGTCTGTGCCTTTGCTACCCCTTGCGGCCTAGCCCGACTAGCTCAGTTGGTAGAGCATGAGACTCTTAATTTCAGGGTTGTGGGTTCAAGCCCCACGTTGGGCGTTTCATCTTGCACTCTTCGACATCACTCTCTCCCTTAGAGTCTCAGAGCATAACAGAATCCACTCTTTGTCCTCTCAACCAGCTGAGGGGGTCTCAGACCTTTAGTACATCATGAAGACAAGACACATTGACAATTCCATGGTCCTAAGAGAGTTGAGTCTCTTCTAGCCCAGGCAAGAGAGGGAAAAAATAACCTTTCAGAAGCTGATTGCCCCCCTCCCCCTAAGCAGCCATCTAGAGCTTCTCTACTTATTTCTATATCTTCGCCAGCGCTCAGTAGTTGAGATAACTGCTTCTTTCTCAAATCCTCCACCAGCCCTCTTCATTGGGATGGAGATTGCTTAAGGCTGACGATTCCACCACATCTTATTCATCCCTCGTACATTTCTGTAAGCCCATGGAGAGTAAAACAAGACAGTAACAAAACTGTTTTAAAAAAAAAAAGACATAGCCTCAATGCATAACAATACTGGAAATTGTCTTAATATGTTTTCTGTTTCTTTTTCATATCAGTGCTAAAAATAGGAAGGGAACCGTAAGGAAACGAAGAGCTCAGAGCTTGTGTTAACCTCCTTTGAAGATGAACTAATGGCCTCAGTTGGACAGAAAGTAGGCCTAGAAAGTTATGCCCAACCCCACAAATGTCATCTCCCTGGTTGTCTAGCGGTTAGGATTTGGCGCTTTCACCGGCCCGGCTTCGATTCCCAGTCAGGGAGTTACACTCTTCCACAAAAGTCTACCTCACCTTCCTTGCTTGGAGTTCAAGTGGAAGAATGCAATTTCCTGGCTTCTTTCAGAATGCTTGGAAACTCTTTGGAGGCCATGGGGAAAGCAAAGCTTCCAACTACTACAATATGGCTATCTGCCCCTTAAAGCCCAGCCTCTGCACCCTTTTACACAAATACACTTACTTGTGCAAACAATTTAGTTTTTCCTTCTTACCGAGCCTAACCTAAATTAGAACAACATTGCACTTTGACCCAAGATCTTTTTCTTTTCTTTTCACTTTTCTTGGTGAAACCAAACCAAACCAAACAGTCATTTTGGGTCCACCAAAATATTTCACTAAATATAATATTCATCCAAAAACCTTTCACCCAGCGCTATATACAAGTCTTTGGAAGTAACACCCATTCAGGCTCCAAACTCTTTTGCAAGATTTCCAGAAGGGCTCAACACCCTGAGTGCTGAGCTAGTTTGGGAAAAAAACCCAAACAAGGCCGGTACCGATTGTGAGTGCTGGCTGCTTGACTCTGTGGCCCACCGTGCGGGAGTTTGAGGTTCTCATTAAGCTAAGTGTCTCTATTCTGCCTCTGTCCTAGTGTCCATCTAATAAGTGAGGGGGGAGATTAGAACACCTCAGAAGGCACAGGGTTGTAGGAAACCTGAAACTTTAGATGAGGGTGACGGTGTCTAAAAACCAGATGTGATGTAGGTTTTGAAAGCAAGATGGCATGGGCCCCAGCAGGCAACAGCACCCCTGGCCCTCTTCTGCTTCCCAAAGACTTTGGCCGCAGCAACAGCCCTGGGAAAAGCCCTGGCCCTCCTCACCTGCCCTTGCCCAGCAAGACGCCTTTCCGGGCCTACACAGCTCCTCACACAACACCCGCCTGGGACCTTGCCCTCACCTACCAGCTCAGCAGCACCTTTTTTCCTCTCAAAACCTCCTCTTGCCACCCTCCCCCTTCCACACTTCAGACTCACCTCATCACAAACTCACCCACGGCCCCTTTGGCTTCTCAAGCGCCTCTGGAGGGACGCAGCTTCCCAGGCACGCAGATCCTTCCCTTCAACGCGCACTGGACGGACATTCGAAACACAGCCCTTTCCAGGAGGGAATGCGCCGCTTTTGGACCCTGGCGCCCAGCAAGAAGTCCTGGGACTCTTTTTCTGACAGATGGACCCCACTGACTTGCCTTTACCAAGCAGAAACTAAGGACCGGCTGATGGCTCTCTTTGCAAACGGACGCCATCAGACTGAGCCACGAGGCGTGCTGCAGGCTAGCCCCCTCCCCACCAAAAAGCAGTGCTGTGACGCGGATTCAAACCGAGGTTGCTGCGGCCACGGCGCAGAGTACTAACCACTATATGATCACGGCCAGGCGCTGGGGGCGCAGGCAGCAGCCCAGTGGAAAATGCTCAGCTCTGCGCTCTCGGGGCGGCCACCTACCTCGCCGGCATCACAGGTATTTCTCAAGTCTCCCCATTACAATCACAGGTCAAATGCTGAGCAAAGGAAAAAAGACAGGAAGCCAATCCCATGCCTGTCCCTTTTTCTGTCTTCCTCCACCCCTGGACCAAGTCCCTCCCCGTTTGTCTGGGCCATTGTCCTCATGGCCCTGGCCAGCCTATTTCCCTTTGCCGCTCTGAAACGTGCCCCCACGTGCAGGCCCCGGGGGAGGCTTTGGCTAGGGCCAGCGTGTCCTTGTGAGGTAATTGTCTCTCTGGAGGTGAAAGTCATCAGTGCAGGGTGCGAAGGGAAGTGGCCGTCGAAGGAGAATGCAAGGCATGTGGCGGACAGGCCAGGGATTTCTTTGTCCCCCCTTCAAAAGGGGTCACCCGCCCCGTCAGGGAATCGAACCCTGGTCTCCTGCGTGACAGGCGGGGATACTCACCACTATACTAACGAGGAAAGGGGCATGGTGAGTGGCCCCAGCTCCCACAGACCAGCTATGGTCAGCGTACACCTACACCGTCGCATGGGCTCCAGCAGGCAACAACACCCCTGGCCCTCTTCTTCTTCCCAAAGGCTTTGGCCGCAGCAACAGCCCTGGCCCTCCTCACCTGCCCTTGCCCAGCAGGACGCCTTTTCGGGCCTACACAGCTCCTCACACAACACCCGCCTGGGACCTTGCCTCCTTAGATAAAGATTGTAACTCTATGAAGTTAAGTTTTAGTCACTAGAAAGCTTGTTTTGTTTGTTTTACTTGTAATGATATATGTGCCTTCTGTTCTTACTGATTATCATGTAATCCTGCCTGCCCGGCCCGGGTCCAGCGGGCCGGGGGTGCGGCTCCTGCCTGCCCAGCCCCGGGTCCAGCGGGGGGTGGGTGCGGCTCCTGCCTGTCCGGCCCCTGGGTCCGGGTCCAGCCGGAGGTGGGAGGAGGGCGCGGCTCCTGCCTGCCCGGGGCCGGGTCCAGCTGGGGGGGGGGCGGCTTCTGCCTGCCCGGGGCTGGGTCCAGCTGGGGGGGGGGGCGGCTCCTGCCTGCCCGGCCCCCCGGGTCCGGGTCCAGCCGGGCGGCGCGGCTCCTGCCTGCCCGGCCCCCGGGGCTGGCCCCGGGTCCAGGTAGGACGGTAAGGGAACAGGGAGGGTGTGTTGGATAGAGGGCAGGGGAGTTGGGGTGGGGGGAATGGATTAGTGTCGGAGCGGTCAGCGGGCAGGGAACAGGGGGATTGAACGGGGCAAGGGTCGGGGGGAGGCAGTCAGAAAGGAGCAGGGGTTGGATGGGGCAGTGGGGGGGCAGTTAGGGGTAGGGATTCCAGGGACAGTCAGGGGACAGAGAGAAGGGGTGGTTGGATGGGGTAGGGGTCCCAGGGTGCCATCAGGAATCAGAGAAGGAGTTGGATGGGGTGGCAAGGGGCAGTCGGGACAGGGAAGGGGGTGGATAGGGCATGGGTCCTGGGGTGGGGGCTGTCAAGGAACATGGCGGGGGTTGGATGGGGCAGGAGTCCCAGTGGGGGGCATGACCCCTCATGGGGTGAGGAGGAGGAGGAGGAGGAGGAGGGAACCGGTTGTTAGCATTTTGGCAGCTCATCACTGGTGAAAAGTATCAAGTAATGCAAATCCTCGAAGGAGCCTGTGCCAGAAACCGGGTGGTGCAGAAACCACAGCCCCATCCCCACCTCTGATCCACCCTTGGCTGGCACTAGATCATGCCCCCTGTGCCCCCAATCGGCCCCGTGAGCCCTGGGGGGCAGGGAATAGCCATGGTGCTGGGCCCCCCATCCAATTGAAGTATTCAATGTCACAGTGACCCAAGGTGTGTGCACAGAATGGGGATGGGGTGTGTGGGTGTCAAGAGTGGGGCTGGGGGGAGCGAGAATCAACACTTTGTCATGGGCAGATCATGTTGGTCCCAGGGTAATTTCGGGGGGCTCTGATTCCCCACTCAGCCGGGGGGCTCCCCTCTGGGCTGAGGAGCCCTGGGGTGGGGCAGGTGCAGGGGCTGGGTGTGTGTGTCAGGCTGGGGGAGCTGCCTGGGCAGAGGGGCTGGAACCAGGGGCGGCTCCAGGCAGCAGCACACCCAGCGCGTGGTTGGGGGGGGCAAGCGGCAGGGGGGGCTCTCTGGTCACCCCGAGGGCAGCAGGCACCCCAGCCCCTCCCCCACTCTACCCCCTCGCCCCCTTCCCCTCCCAGAGCTGGGGGAGAACCCAGGAGTCCTGGCTCCCAGCCCTGCCCCTCCCCCGTATTTCCATATGGCTCCATCCAACAGCCCCGCCCCCGAGTGGGGAGAGACGAGGCCAAGGGACACGCGAGTTCCCGTCAGGAGCCGGAGGGGGCGGGGCCGGGCTCTCTGCGGGGCGGGGATGAGGAGTTGCGTTGGGGGGGGAGGTGTCAGGTTGACCCAGGGACCCGCCCTTACCTGGGCTGGAGAGGACGGAGGCGCCCCGGGGCAGGCTGGGAGTTGTAGTTCCTGGCTCGTCTCAGAGCGGAAGTGATGGGCAGTTGCTCGGGCAACGCGCCCCCTCCCGGTGCACTCTGGGAAGCGTAGTTCTCTCTCTCTCTCACACGCGGCCTCTATTGGAGGAGGGGCCGTAACTCGTCACTTCACTTCGCCGCGCCCCTCCCCGCTCCCTAGTTGAGAGCGCGGGACAGGGACTCGGCGCGTGGGGGGAGGCCCCGGTTCCCTCGCCCCGAGGCTTCACTGAACCCCCACCCAACCCGCGCGCGCTGCGGCCGTTGGGATTCGAATCCCGCGTGGGATCCGGGCTGGGGGGGGGCGCAGGGCAGAGGCAGCGCGGAGTGAAAGGGCTTCCCCCCCCCCCCGCGGGGCCGGGGGGGGGGCGGGGGGGGGGCTGAGCTGCCTGGGAGCAGCCCCACAAGCGGCAGCCTGGGGCCGCGGGGCCCCTCAGCCCCCCCCAACCTGCCCCCGCAGTGTCCCCCCCCCGCTGTGACCCTCCCGCCAGCCCCGCCCCCGGCGTCCCCTCCCCCACCCTGTCCGCTCTGCCCGGCCTTTCCCTTCGCCCCCCACTCCCCACTTCCCTGGGGGGAGGGAGAGCTCAGTGGTTTGAACATTGGCTGCTAAACCCCAGGTTCTGAGTTCAATCCTTGAGAAGGCCCCTTAGGGATCTGGGGCAAAAATTGGTCTTGCTAGTGAAGGCAGGGGGCTGGACTCAATGACCTTTCAAGGTCCCTTCCAGCTCTAGGAGATTGGTATATCTCCAATTATTACCTTTATTGCCCCGACCTCCTCCTCACCACTCCACCCTCCTCCTCCCCCTCAGCGTCCCACCCCTAATTGCCTCCAGCCCATTTCCCCATGGCTGGGCCCCACTTTCCCATCCCCACACCAGCCGAGTCCATCCCCAGGGTGTGAGGTTCCTCAGCTCCAATCTCTGCTGCCCCCCAACCTGCCAGGTTCCCCTTTTCAGCCACTGTGGGGTCCTCCAACCCACCCCCACCCATCCACTCTGGGCTCTCTAAATCCCACCTTCCCACAATGCACCTTGGTAACCCCACCCTCCTCTATCCCTAATCCCCCTAGTCTGCGGTCAAGAACCGGGGCTGGGAGTGGGGCTGTTGCTTGCTGGGGAGAGGGGTGCAGACAGGGGTAAGGGGGTCGAGGCCAAGCTGGAATCCAGGGGCCCAGGCTGAGAGTGGGGTTGGGGAAGAGCTGGGGCAGAGTGGGGCTGAGTGCTGCTCCCTCCATAGGGGCTGGCTCAGGCCCTGAGGTGCCCCCATGCATGTTCCTCTGTGTCCCCCTAGGAGTCATGCCCCACATTTTGGGAACCACTGAACCCTACTCGCTAAGCAGGGGCTAGTGATGCCAAAGCCCAGGGAAAGGGAGAACAAGCGCGGGGCCCCTAGCACTGGAGCCATGTGAGGGGCTGCAGGAGCGGGGCAATGGCTGGTGGCCCAGGGAGTTAAGGGCAAAGGGGGCACAGCAGGGGCAGGAGTTAGGGGTGAAGGAGGTGCAAGGGCTGGGAGTGCAGGAGCTAGCGGTAAAGGGGGAGGGGGATCGTCCAGGGGCAATGGGGAAGTGCCAAAGTACAAGCTTTGCCCAGGGCACCATTTTCCCTAATGCTGGACTGAGCAAACAATTGGAAATGACCCTTCAGTGAGACCAGAACCATAGTGTAGAAAAGCCCCTTTGTTAAGTGGTGGTGGCTGAGGGCTTAGGGAGATGGGTTAAACAATAACAGGCATTTTTCTGTGGAGGTTTGATTCTTGCCTGTTAGGCAAGGCTGGTGTGTGGTGTCTCCATGGCTGTACTTTCAGTGTCTGATCTGCCACAGGGAGCCAAGTCTAGACATATTCAGAGGTTCTATGCCAGGGTTTCTCAAACTTCCTTTCACTGCAACCCCCTTCTGCCAAAAAAAAAAAACTCACTACATGGCCCTGGAAAGAGGGATCAAGCACCAAGCCCCTCCCCACTGAGCAGAGGCAGGAGAGACAAAGCCTGAGCTCTGCCCCAGTTAGGGGAGGGCAAATCCAGAGCTTGAGGGATTCAGCCCTGGGTGGTGGGGCTCAGACTTTTGGCTTCAGCCTCAGGCACCAACAAGTCTAATGCCAGCCCTGGCAATCCCATTAAAACAGGGTCACATCTCACTTTGGGGTCCTGACACACAGCTTGAGAACCACTGCTCTATGTTGATGGGAGAGAGTTTTCTGTGGGTGCAGTTAATCCACTTCCCAAGAGGTGGCAGCTCTGTCAGTGGGAGAAGCTATATCGGTGGGTGTGCAAGCTGTGGTGTTTGCCACATTTAAGAAGTTTAATCAAACCCCATTTTTAAAACCACCTGTGGTCTGGGAATGGCAAAGGACCTCGATGAAGCAGGGTTTGTCCTTCAAAGTCCTGAAAATCACAATTCTCTATTCAGCTCATTGTGCTGGTATAGCTCAGTGGTAGAGTGGTTGATTGCAGCTCCAGTGATCTTTAGTTTAAACCCCTGTGTTCTCTTATAACCTTCTTTCCTTTTTTTAAAAAAAAGGAAAACATTTTCATTTCCATTCTCCATTCTGTTCAGGGGCTCCTCTATACGGGAGTGCTTGATATGAATGTAAACACTCAAGATTTCGCTGTCCAAATGCATAAAAACCTAGCGAAGCTGTCCATCAGCTGAAATCAGTTCCAATCCTCTAAGTGTCTAGTTTATGTTTTCATCAGTTAAACAAAGGTATCATATGAATGCACATTTGCAGATCCCTCTTCTCCAGGAGCTGTGTTGCGCAGAAGAACAAGAACCACATACAGCTGTAGTTCAGGAGTCTGATGACAAATGTTCTGAGGGCTGGAGAAAAATGCCTTCTAGTGAGCTATTGAACAAGCTCAACCTGTTTAGCTTATCAAAAGAAGATTGAAAGGTGACTTCATTGAAGTGTTGAAGGGCCTTAATGGAGAGAAAAAGATTGGGTATTAAAGGGCTTTTTAATCGAGGAGAGAAAGGCATAACAAGACCCAGTGGCTGGAAGGTGAAAAGAGACAAATTCATATTACAAATAAGACACAAATATTCAACAGCGAGGATGATTCACCACAGGAACAAGCTACCAAGGAAAGTGGTGGATTCACCATCTCCTGATGTCACTTAATGAAGACTAGATGCCTTTCTGGAATGTGTTTGCTCCAAAAGTAGCTCTTGTGTCATACAGGAGGCCTGTGATATGCAGGGGGGTCAGATTAGATGCTCTAATGGTCTTTTCTGGCCATAAAGTTGACTAATTTCTGAAAAGCTGAATGTAGCATTGGGAGCAGCGTCTGATGTTTTCCTGTCTAGCCGGCTTGCTGCCTAGAACGAACGCTCCTTGAGTGGGGTGATCCACAGGGAGTAGCTCAAACCTCCACAGTGCCTGGCCAGGGGCAGGACATTAGCACAGCAAGGGAGGGGTGTGGCAGTGACATCACAAAGGCCTTTTGCAGGACCTCAGACTATTGGTCAAAGGTGGTGGGGAGGTGGTGACCTCACAGAGAGATGCTGACATCAGCCAGGCAGGACAGGGGTGAGGGGCCAGGGAAACCTCAGAGACCCCTGTGGCTTTGCTTCAGCAAGTCTCTTTCTCCAGGTCTCTCTTGGAGGACTGAGAGAGTATTCGGGTTCACGTACGTGAGCGCCAGGAGGAACCTCTTTTGAGTTTTCTCCTTCCCTTTTAGTGATTTTACTAGAAAACAGCCGTCCCTGTTTAGAAGGTAAGAGCCCCTCGAGGTTTGAAACCTGTTCGGTCTGATTCTTCAGGTGACAGTTGTATTCTAGGCATGGAAAACACGAGCTTAAGGAGGCAGAATTTTATTTCACACTTGGGATTATGTCCCATAGAATCACTGGGGACATTATGGTTTGTCCTTTTTGTTTCACCTTTTCCTCCATCCCTCCCTCCCTCCTTTCTCTTCATCTCTTGCTTCTTTTGTCCTTTCACCTGTTCCCCTCCCAACAGCAGGAACGGTGTGTGTGTGTGTGTGTGTGTGTGTTTTGCTGAGGAGTGCTCTGCAGCTCCCATTGTGGGAGGTCCACCCAAAAATGTGGGGCTGAAATAGTGCTTGGGCAGTGATCCCCACCGGTGACCTGGGCCATCCTTTGGGCTCTCTGGTGAGAACCCTCAGCCTCCCGTCCTCAGTCTCTACCCTGATTGGCTGAGCAGGGGGTTATTGACAGGGAGGAGACTCAGGTCGTTGCTGTTCTCTTTTAAGACCAAGTAAATAAGTCATAACCAGTTCTATGTTTGATGAATTTTGCTGCTTCTCTGCATTAATGGTCTCTGAGCACCTCATGATTCTCTCTAACCTTGCAGTTCTCCTCAAATACTTGCTGAATAATTACTGTGCACTGTTGTTGGTCTGGAGCTCATTTGAGAGCACTTTATTCAGGTCATTCAGTGTTTGAAATTCACAATCTGATGGTTAGTATGAAAATCAGGGCTCTTGGGTCCTGTTCCCAACTCTGCCACTGGCTGGCTGTGTGACCTAAGACAAGTCAATTCTCCTTTCTCAGCCTGAGCTTCTCCCTCTTTCAAGTAGGGATAATAATGATCCGCTCCTACCTACCTCACGGTGGGTGGAGGATGGGGCTCCAGTGGAGAGTGTCACTAGGAGTAGTGCATAATATGAGGTGTCCTATCATGGTTACTCCGATCACATTATGACATAATAGAATAGCTGAAATAGTCTATTTGATTTGTATTTTTTTATTTTGCAATTGTTAAGAGCAGCAACTACTTAGCTCAGACTGAAGCATCTTATCTAATGTTTGTGATCTAAGTGTCTCCCCCTCTGTGTGTGATGAGACAATTTAACACACTCTGACAAACAGGAGATGCTTTTGTTTGGCAACAAAATATTTTTGCAAAGAACTTTCATCCCACTTGTTTTGATTTTGAGAAACAAACTGGTTTAGTCTGAAGGGGATTTTCTGACATTGAGCAGGTGCAGTGTGTCCCATGACACCCGCCCGCTATACAGCGGCCCCTGCTGAGGGCGCCCTGGCTGCAGCTGCAGCTGGTTCTGCTGGCGCCCTGTGGTTGCCCTCGTTCGGCCAGGTACAAGCCTCAGGTGAGCTGAAAAGAATCCTGTCCAACTGAGTCTGGCAGCTGCCATCATGTAGCCAGAAGTCCCCACACCTGCTGGGGAAACAAACCAGCCACCAGAAAGTGGTCCATTGTCTCACGCGGTGCCAGAGCCTGACACAGCGCCCGTGGGCAACCTTTGCTCTGCACATGCCGGCCGTGCACACGCTGGCCAGTTCCCATGAAAGATGTCACTGCACATCTCGGTACTTAAAAGGTACCTGTGCCACTGGCAGTGAGTTCTGGGGACAGTTGCTCACTTTCAGTGAATGTAACTGTATGTGCAGCTCTGTGCAGTCACATTTGATAGAAGTTTGGTAATTATATTATACAAGAGGGTCAGGTAAAGTGGCTACTACCACCACTATGTTTTGTCCCCAGAAGCCTTTACAGACATTCTGAGGGGAAATGGGCCCTTTGCCCACAGAAATGGTCTATAGGGGACGGCTGCAGGCAGCAGATGGAGAGATAATCTCATCAAAATGATTTGACTCCTGGGTAATGTAAGCAAAATCACTAAAGGAATGTCCGGGGTTTCTATTGGAACTTAACTTGCCTGCCCCTGCCTGGCTCTGGTTGTACAAGATGGACGTGTAATCCGGGTACAGTTGTGTAAAAAAGAGTAATTGCAGTGCAAGGGATGTTAGGCAAAGGAGAACTTTGTGTGTGATGATGTAAGGTTTTAAGGACCTAAACTGACACTCATGGTTTGTAAAACTCTTGTTTTGAAGGTTTAAGATGAATTGGTTTGGTTCTGCTTTTTTGGGATTTTTATATAATGCCTCTGAAAATCCATTTGAATCATTCAAAGTGGCAAAACTGCCAGACACCTTTTGCCAGACACAGGTAACTAGTGTTGTTTGGGTTTGGTATTTAGCATTTAACCCTTAAGGTACCTCACTACTCTATAAAGTTCAAGACCAAAGTTATGGCTGTAGTAAGGGGCAGCCAGAACCAGAAGGATGAAGAAAGAAACATTGGTTGGACAGACGGACGGATGGACAAACCGAATAATTAAGCCTCTGTTTAAAAAAAATCCACAAAAACGCTTAAAAACATTAAAAGGAAAAAAGGGGCAAAATGTTTCCCCGTTTACCAAAATACCTCAGCCTAGCTCTGCCCTTGGGGTTCGGGGGGGGGGGGCACCGATAGCAGGGTTTGCCTAGGGCGCCAGGTGCTGGCAGCTAGTCTAGGGCTGCCCCTGCCCAGAGGCCTTTATTCCTCCAGCCTGCAAGGACAGAGGGGGTGTCAGGAAGTTGCCCCTTCAATCCCACTCACAAAACCCCTTCTGAGGAAAGGCAAAATCCTGAAGAGAAAAAGTGACATCAAGAAGGACTCCAGAGACAGAGCTTTTTAAGACCTTGGGGAATAGTTGAGTGTCTAACCAGTGACTTGAACCCTGGACGCTCAGATTAAAAGTCTGATGTGCTGCCAACTGAGCTAGCCAGGCTCACAGAGAAAATAAGTCAGTTCATGCAGAGGAGAAGCTATGGAAGAAAAAGAGAGCAGGAAACAATAGAGGAAACCTGCTGGTCTCTCTCTCTCTCTTCCCAGCCCTAGCCCTGGCCTGCTCCTCCCGCCAGCGCCCTGAGGCATTTTGCCAGCACCATGCCCCAGTCAGCTCCTCCCTCCCCAAACGCTGGCAGGCCCAGCTCAGGAACCTGGCCGCTCTTACAGCCGCCTCTTCCACCCTGACCAAGAGGGAGGAGGATTGAGTCTCCCTCCCTCAGGCCTGTGCTTCAGCATTCCTGGGGAAAGACCAACCCCGCCAAAGTGACTTTGGGCCAGTAGGTCAACCAAGAGGGCGGCCTCCTGTGCCTGGCTGCAGCCCAGCTGCAGAACTCCGAGTAAACCCAGAAGACAGCCCCTTTGGTTGACCTACTGGCCCAAAGTCATGTTGGCCATGTTGGTCTTTCCCCAGGAATGCTGAAGGGTGGGCCTGGGTGGGGGTGTGTGCGCAATGTCACACCCTCCTCCTGAACTTACTGCCAGAGGCTTGGACACTGTCCATGGTAGAGGCGGTACACCTAAAATCCCTGCTTGTCTCTGGTCACACCCCCTTTCAGTACCTTTAAATGTATGATGTCCTACATGGGTGGTCTAGCAAGGTATAGGGTTCCTGGTCCCCGGCTGCCTGAAAACATGTTGGGGTGTGGTATTGCTAACAGAGTGCAGACAGCAATATCTGTTAACGTGTAGGTGTCTTGGCATTTAGCCACCAATGGCATAAGGCAGTGTGCCTCAGTTTCCCCTCCCACACAGCAGCATAGGCCTGTTATGCTTTTGCTGCTGTGCCAAGCTTCCAGCCTGTTTACAGGTATGATATGAAAAGAAACAATTCTTGTGGGACTGTCTTGTCACCATCCCTAGCATGTATAAAAGTTTTTTTTTCCCCACAAAACAGGTATGTCCCACATCTTTAAAGCATTTACCACTAGTATTAACTCCTTGGGCTTGATGACGTAGCAAAAGACCCCCAGATTAACAGCAAATCTACGGCGGACAGGTTTTGTTCACACAATTTAGCTTGTTTAGTGTCTATTACATTTCCCAATTCCTTTGTGTACCCTCGTAAGTGCTCTGATGCAGATTGTTCTGCCTCTTTGGAGAAGGTTTTAAATTCAGGCATGTGTTTGAGGTGTTGGCAAGGAAGGGTGCACTGCAACCATGCCTGCCCTTGGCCCAAATCACACATTCCTTCAAAGCTTGTAAAGTCTTTTCCCCTCACCCACGTATCTAACAAATCTCTCATTTCATTTACATAAGCCACATTACTGAATCCAGATCCCCTCTTAAGACTCCTGAATTTAACCCTGTAGGTTTCAGGTGTCATCTGAAACTGTGTTAAAACTAGTTCCTTACATTTACCATAGTTTGTAGCATCATCAATAGGCATCTCATTCAATATGTCCATAGCTCTTCCATCAATTTGGCTACCAATGTGACCAATTTTTGATCACCAGGGATTTCACAGAGGTGCAGAGTCTCTCAAAGGTGATGAAATATTCAGCAATATCACTGGATTCATCATACTGTGGACATAGTCACTCCCATTTGTGGATTTTTGGGGAAGTGCAGCCAGCTGCTGGAGGGTTTTGTCTCTTCCACTCCATAACAGCCAGTCCATGCTTCTGGGCCTCAGTTTGGGCCTCTATTGCTCTGCCTCTTAACTCCAGGGCTCTTTTGTGAGCAGCTCCCTCCCTGGCTGCCTCTGCTTCCATAGCCCTTCTGTGCACAGGTGCCTCTGCTTCTTTGAGCTTCAATTGAAACTCCCGGTCCTTTGCCTTCTCTTCTGCTTCCAGTCTGGCCAGCTCTAGTTAAGTAGCTGCCTCACTGGTGGACATTTTCCTGCTTTCTTGTGCTGAGACACCCCCTCTGTAGTTCACTGAAACAGGGATGCCCTGAGCTCAGGGGCTTCTTAGTTACAGAGACTTTCCCAGCGCCCAGTGTTCAGCCTTTCTGGGCAGCAACTTGCAACCTGTGCAGTTCTAGCTTCTTCTGCTCTTCACTCTTCATTAGTTTGCTTATTTTTCTTTCCCTATTTCCCTTACCCGAAAGAAGCAAACAGAAAATCATAAACCAGTAACCACTTTGTCTGTTCTCCAGCCACCACACCCAACTCACTACCAGTCTCTCAAAGCAATCAGCTGTGAGTCTGGAGGTCAGGACTGGGATGGTAGGGGCTGTGGGTTGGGAGGGAGGGGCACTGACAGAGCTGAGGGAAGTCCAGGGGGCTGCAGGTCGGGAGTGAGGGGCACCGGTAGAGCTGGGGGAAGCCCAGGGGGCTGTGGGTCAGGAGTGAGGGGCACCAGCAGAGCTGTGAGTCTGGAGGTCAGGACTGAGATAGCAGGGGCTGCGGGTCGGGAGTGAGTGGCACCAGCAGAGCTGAGGGAAGTCCAGGGGGCTGCAGGTCGGGAGTGAGGGGCACCGGCAGCACAGTGACTGGGGAGCTCAGTGGGGGATCCCAGGGGGCTGCGGGTCGGGAGTGAGGGGCACTGGTAGAGCTGGGGGGAAACCAGGGGGCTGCGGGTCGGGACTGAGGGGCACCGGTAGGGCTGGGGAGAACCGAGGGGGCTGTGGTTTGGGACTGAGGGGCACCAGCAGAGGTGTGAGTCTGGAGGTCAGGACTGGTATAGCAGGGGCTGCGGGTCGGGAGTGAGGGGCACCAGCCATGCAGTGACTGGGGAGCAAAGTGGGGAGCCAAGGGGGCTGCGGGTCAGGAGTGAGGGGCACCAGTAGACCTGTGAGTCTGGAAGTCAGGGCTGGGATAGCAGGGGCTGCAGGTCGGGAGTGAGGAGCACCAGCCGCGCAGTGACTGGGAGCTCAGCGGGGAGCCCAGGGGGCTGCGGGTCGGGAGTGAGGGGCACTGGTAGAGCTGGGGGAAACCAGGGGGCTGCGGGTCGGGACTGAGGGGCACCGGTAGGGCTGGGAGTGAAAACTGTGCAGTTCAGAATGTGAATAGTGACCCCGGCTCCTTCCTGCACCTGCTCTACATTGCTCCACAGCAGCTTCTCCCCCTGCAGAGTCACCCCAGCACGGCAGTGCAGCCGCCCAGGGTTCAGCAGGGGCCCCTGGCAAGGACCGTGGGTGCAGCTAACAGCCCAGTGTGCCTGGCCGTGAGGCAGCTGTAAAAAAGCAACAGTCCCCCCCCAGAAGTACTTAGGCTGAATTCCTTAACTTTAACATCATGACCCCCCTGTAGAAAGCCACACGTCAGTTGTATTTTCACAGGGAGATGCAAAAATCAAGTGACACCAATTTTTAAGTTGAGTAAATAAAGTTGAGGAGATAGTTATTAACCTCCCAAAAATATACTAAAGATCCCGCAACATAACACCTGAAGGTGAAATATGAACAGAGACAAACCTTGTCAGCAAAGGCTCATTTCCCAAACGATCCTCAAAATGTTACTAATCCCCACCCCTCCTCCACAGGAGCTCTGTGCAGTGTAACTGTTCTGCAGGCAGCTTCCCATTCAGTGCTGTTGTGGGACATTCCCAGGCCTGGAAATGTACCAACGACAGAATTTGAAGAGCAAACCTGGCTCCCTGCACCAGGCGGGATTTGAGTGTTTTGTCCCCGTCACTTAGTGTTTATCAATAGCACAGATGCCATGGACAGGACTCCAGGCTCTGCTTGAGGGATCCTGGCACAGGGGCTGGGGGGGAGAAAGGATGGTAGATTCTGACCTGTGCTCTGGAGAGGAGGTAATAAGTGAACAGGTTTTTTAACTTCTCCCCTCCTCAGTGTCCCTGGGCTGCAATTCTACATTCCACAGGGCCAAATGAGGGGGTGATGCCATTTGGTTAACGAAAACCAGTGCTCCAGGTGAGGTTTGAACTCACAACCTCAGCATAGCTCCTCTCAGCACTGCCCTATAAGTACTGTGCGCTAACCAATTGTGCTACTGGAACACCTGTTAATTAGGATTCTCTGAGACTCCTAGGTTGATACAGGCGAGCGGTGACCCCAAAACATTCTCCATGGGGTTGAGAGCAGGTAGTGACAAGTGTTGTACTTGGTGGGGTGGATTCTTCTTAAGGGTTCCAGGCCCCATTTGACCCTTTTGTTCTTCCCTGTGTAATAACAGAGCTGGTTAAGACTCAATGGAGAGTCTTGCTGCAGACCAACAGAGCTGAAGTCACTGATAACCAGCTCTAAGCATTAGTCCTGCTTTGGGACAGTGTCTCTCATGCAACGAACTGCCCAGTCTGCGCTAGCAGTGAGGCTCCCTCACTAGCAGGTGAAATCAGGGAGAGCTGTGTGAAGTGCAGGGCCCCAGGGGTGCCGGAACAGGGGGGAACAACACCCCAGGACTTTAAAAAATGGGAGGGCTCTGCCTTGCCACTTTGTAATGACCGTAAGGGCGAGTGAGGGTGGGGAGGGGACGGAGAGCAGTGAGCGGGAGGAAGGGTCTGGGGGGAAGAGGCAGCGTAGGAGCGGGTCCTTGGGGAGAAGGGGTGGGGCAGGGGCATGGCATTGAGTGGCAGGGATGGGGCTACTGTTTGGGCTCTGGTGGCCACTACTTTTAGGGAGCCTGTTCCGCTCCTGGTGGGACCACAAGACATCCCAGAGCAGAGAGGGTGGCCAGCAGAGTGGTGACAGGGTGGAACGGCAAGTGGCCGGCAATGTGGCCAGACAGCGGAGGGAGAAAGGGGCTTTCCCCCCAGGAGGTGAGAGATGAACTCTGGGTTTTCACTGACCCATGGCAGCAGCTGTGGGTGAGGTGCAGTGAAGGGAGGGGCATATCCACTGATGAGCTGCCAAAATATTAACAACCGGTTCCCTCCTCCTCACCCCATGAGGGTGACCCCCCTCGACCCCGGGGACTCCTGCCCTGCCCCCCAGGACCCCTGCCCTATCCACCCCCTTCCCTGTCCCTTAACTGCCCCCTGCCACCCCTCCAACCCCTCCTCTTATTCCTGATGGCCCCCCCGGGACCCCTGCCCTATCCTACCACCCCTTCTCTCTTTCCCGACTGCCCCTGGAACCCCTGCCCCTGACTGCCTTCCACCGCCCCATCCAACCCCTGGTACTTCCTAACTGCCCCCCCCCAGGACCCTTGCCCCCATTCAATTCCCCTGTTCCCTGCCCCCTGACCACCCCCAGTCCTGACCCTAATCCACCCCCCCGCCCTCTGTCCAACATCCTCTCCCTGCTCCATGTCCCCCTTACCCTGCTGCTTGGAGATGGGGGCCGTGCCACCCAGAGTCGGGGCTGGGAGCCACGGGCGTTGGGCTGCAGTCGGGGTCCAGGTCGGCGTCGGGGTCCGGCCCGGAGCCTCACCGCCCAGCCGGAGTCGGGTCCGGCGCAGAGACGCGCCGCCCGGCCAGCCAGAGTCAGAGCCGGGGTCCGGCGCGGAGCTACGCTGCCCAGAGTCGGGGCCGGGGTCAGAGCCACGCCGCCCGCCCGGCCAGAGTCAGGACCGGGGTCCGGGTCAGCGTCGGGGTCCGGCCCGGAGCCGCGCCGCCCACCCGGCCAGAGTCGGGCCCAGGGTGCGGGTCGGCATCGGGGTCCGGCCCGGAGCCGTGCCGCCCGCCGGGCCGGGGTCAGAGCCAGGGTCCGGCCCGGAGCTGCGCCGCCTGCCCGGCCAGGGTCACAGCCGCGCCGCCCGCCCGGAACTGCGCCGCCCGCCCGGCCAGAGTCGGGGCCGGGAGCCGGGTCGGCTTCGGGGTCCAGCCTGGAGCCACGTCGCCCGCCCGGCCAGTCGGGGCCAGGGTCCGAGTCAGCGTCGGGGTCCGGCCTGGAGCCGCCTGCCCGGAGCCGCGCCGCCCGCCCGGCCGGGGTCACAGCCAGGAGACGGCCCGGAGCCGCGCCGCCCAGAGTCGGGGCCGGGGCCGGGGGCTGGCCCGGAGTCGCACTGCCCGCCCGGCCAGAGTTGGGTCGGGGTCAGGGTCAGAGCCGGGGGCCGGCCTGGAGCTGTGCCGCCTGGCCGGGGACACGCCCCCCCCCCCCCCGCTTACCTGCAGGAAGCTGCTGCTTCCTTCTCAGCCCTCCCAGGCTTCCCGCCAATCAGCTGTTAGCGCGGGAAGCCTGGAGGGAGAGCCTTCAGAGGAGGAGGCAAAGCTGGAGCCAGGTGAGCTGGAACTGGGGGCAGGGCAGGGAGCTGCTGGAACCTTTGTTAAATTTAAAAGCCCTTTACAACAGGTTCTAGAAGGGTTTCTAAACTTAACAACCGGTTCGCGCGAACCGGTGCGAAGCTCACCACTGGGCACATCCAAAGAGCTTCTGGTGTCTGGATTTAGAAGCCCAAGGCAAAAGGCCACTGCCCAGCGCACTGTGGGTGGGTGTTTTGCTCATAGTGTTGTGTTATGAATCCTGATTGTGGTGTTTTCCCAAGTTAATACAAGGTGATTTTCCTCCTTTTTCTTAAAGCTTCTTTTCTACACTCAGTGCGTGTGAGTGGGGAAAGTATCACCTCTTAGAGGCACCCAGTGGCCAGGGTTAGTTTCCCCAGGTTACTGGGTGGGGGCTTAAGCAGATTGTGTGTTGTATTGTTGAAGAGAAGCCCCAAGCACCCAAACAGGGAATTGTAACTTCAACCTTCAGAGTAAGAGCCAGAGGTGCTGCCAGCTGAGCTAGCCAGGCCGCCTAAATGTATTAACCCCTTTCACCGTGTTGGTGCCATTAGGCATATCCCTAGATAACTCAGGAGGGTAGAAAAACCACAGTATTAATGAAGCTTTTCTGTACCAGGCCTGAATGGACCAAAGTTATTTTATGCTTGTCCAAAGTGCTTCCATATTAAACTCTGATTGAACTCCCAGGCTAGTATTGAGAATGGAATGTGTAACAGCTTCTTATCAGTGTAAGACACCAGAAGATAGGGCCCCTTTTTATTACTTGTGTTTAGTTTAGAAAGAGGGGAGGGGAGACAAGGTAATAAATTCAGAAGTAAACCAAGGTAACAGCCTTGAAAAGTTACGAGATAAATTGTTTGCTGTCAAGGATGATTTAACCTGTTTGATGTAATTGTTAACTATACACTATATGTACTATATAGGAGTGGGGAGGAGACTAGTGGGGGGTAATGAGGATGCCTTGTTGAAGTCATGTATAAGAAGACACACACAGCTTGTATCTGTGTGCAGGATTTGAGATTGTAAATATCTCCCTGGCACCTTACTTGGGCTCAAATAAACTTTTTCTGCATTCTCCACCCTGGTGTGATAATTAGTGCGACGCACACCGGGCAACGAACCACTGTTTGCTGCCTCAGGCCTTTTTGGGCCGGCAACAGTCTTGGCATCCCTGGGTGGGCTCGAGGCAAAATTGTGCCTTGCCCGGACTCCTCCAATGGCCGGTGGACGACAGTCACAGCCGATGCCAGCGCGCACCGGTGCTTTTACCGGGGGCCTCGGCAGGGACGTGTCAGACCGACCTTGGAAGGCACAACGGTGCAACGCACTCAGATAGTGGAGAAGCAGCTGCGGGCGACGGTGAGGAACCGGTCCTGTGGAAAAGGTAGGAACAGTTCAGTGCTGTTAACCTTTTGTTTGCCTGTTAAGACCTGGGGACGCCCAGTGTCTTCCCATAGGTATGGGGCAGGGATAGAGTACAGGCAGGGCACGGTGTATGCCCCCAGAATGCATTCTAGCAAATTGGAAAGTGTTTGGTTTGGATCCAATGATTAAGGATAAACTAAAAAGGTTCTGTACAGTAGACTGGCCTCAATATCAACTAGAGAGCCAGGAAAGGTGGCCACCAGAAGGATCACTTAATTACAACATGATCCTTCAATTACTTTTGTTTTGTTAGCGAATGGGTAGCTTTTGAAACTGTTTGTATAAAGAGCTCTTGTAAAAATCCCTCATCATATGCCCCAGAGCTGCACTGGGAGGAGGATTGTCCGTGGGAATAATGGTCTTGGTGTGTGTGTGTGTGTGTATACCAGTGTGAGTGTCTGTTACTGGAAGATGCCCAGATTAACCTGTGAAGCAAATGCTAATGATCAGGAGTAGTCTAACGCAAGCCCAGTAACTAGTGGATCTTTAGGAGATCCGACCCACGGTGGGCTGACTCAGCCTGGCATCGTCTGGCGAGGAAGCTGCCTGGGTCTAGGAATGTGTGAACCTATCTTCCCTCTCCCCCTTTCTTTCCGTGTGGGCTACTGACAGTCTGATCATCTCACTGTATGCAATCAGAGTAGCGGCTCCTCTCCCAGAGACTAGCCGAAGCTCTTTGCTGAAAGGAGGTGTAGAAGAGTCAGTCATCCTCGTTAATCTCTCCTGTGTGAGTGTCCTGTAGGGAGAGATTCTTAGTTTATGAGCCGCTAGCGCGGACAGGGCCCCCCTCTTTGTGTGTGTAAGTGGAAAATGGGGGAAGGGACAGTCTAAACATTCTACCTCACCCCCTAAGGGTACCCCAGCATAGTACATGTACGTACATTATGGTCCTGAAACCTGCAGGTATTTAGAGAATTGGAATCTTTACACGCGTGAAAATCCATCTAAACAATGTCCATTAGAAGGTATCTTCAATCTAGATAAGATCATATATCTCAGAGGAGCTTTTAATTACCAAAGGAAAAGCCTCTGACACAGTGTGAGCAATTCGTCTAGGAATGGGTTAATTTGAAACTCAGCTAAGCCCAGAGATAAAGAGAGCTGCTCTGTGTATTAGGTCAGACTATGTTAAGTACAAAGAAAAACTGCTTTTGGCCCCAGCTGGCTGTGGGAAAATATAGACAGAGGTAAATTAAAGGTAATATAAGTTACGGAACTGAGATTGCATTTGCAAAGCTTAACTGTTCAGTGAGGTTTAACAGTCTTTGCAATCCCAGAGTTGGTATGGCTTGGTGACCTGAACTGGAATCTCTGAAAGAGACACTGCAGGAGATTCCAGGGTGTAAAAGAACAGCTCTCCCAAGAGTGGAAGCATGTTGGAAATTCTGGACAAGCTGTATACAGAATAATCTCCTGTCCACCTATTCCCCTTCTCTGAATGTTATATACAGACGTGGTCAGTCTGGATATGTGTGAGTATTAAAGTGGCTTAAGGCTTGGGGAAGCTTTGGGGTTTGGTTATATGGTGTGTTTTATCCTTCCCCCAACGTCCTGCAGTAGATAAATTGGTAACAGATTTGTCACAGTTTGGTGAGTAATTGAGAATGGGGGAGCCCTATAGAATTTACACCATCTATTTGTTTTACCTTTGTTATGTTGTGTTTCTTTTGTTTGGAACTGTTGGTGTTATATGTTGAGGATTGCATGATTAAAGGTGAGCCTACTCTCAGCTGCAGTAAGTCTGAGAACTGGAAAGGGGATCTACCCCCAGTTGCAGCAGGACTGGGCAATAGAGTAGTTGGAGAAAAAGAACAAATATGTACTTGATAACTAGAATTGAGCAATTAAGAGCATAGATCATGACCCAGACAGCAACTCAAACCTGCACCCAGGGCAAGTTGCAGGTTTTGAGACAGGATTTCCAGTTAGGAAAGGAAGCCCTGGCTAAGCAAGTACCAGTCCTTCAGGGACTTGCCAAAATTTAACTATTTGTGCTCAGCATACACCGTAATAGCAGTGTGTTTGCTACAAGGGGAAATTAAATAATTAAACACCAGTGGGCCATGTGTTTTGCCCAGGTGGCAAGCCTCATAAGGGAGGACTCGGGTAGTCTTGTGAGTTAAAATGTTTTAGGGAAAAAGACCAGAAGGGTGGGGGCTAGTTGAGAAGCCAACCCCCCCCCCTTAGTTAAAACTGGCAGTGGAGCAAATTGGTGTCTAGGGAAAGAACGGTTCAGCTAGAAAAGAAGGATCGGGCCCAGGCAGGCAAGCAACAGATGGAGAGATTGGAAAACGGGTTGGAAACTTTTGAGGGTCTAGTGGAAGAAAGGAGTACATAGGTATAAACATGGGGATTTCAAATACCCAGGAGGATACTTGTAATAGTGATTTAAGTTGAGAAAAGTGGTTGTTAGAGAAAACAAGTGAGTGATTTTAAGGCAGTGTGAAAAGTTAACTCCATAGTTGCTGGAGGGAAGAGTAGTTGAACTTTGTAAAAATGCTAAAGAGAAAAATTCTTGGTGTTTTTGAAATGTTTGTAAATAAATTCAGGCAAAGAAATTATTAGATTGCAATCATTTGGTTATGACCCATTTAGTTGAATTATCTAAAAAATGTATATAGTGCTATGTAATTGAAATCTTATTAGGTTCTAAAGGCACTATAAGTGGTGATGTTTTCTTTCAGTGTTTAAAAGCAGGAGTTAAAAGTAAAGAGCAAGTCAGGAAGCATCTGTATTGATGCAAGTTATCTAACTGATAAAGTAGAAGTCACTGAGACCTAAGCTGCCTATGAAACATATATATGAAAATATGAGGTAATTCCCCTGTTTTGCCTGAAATCAACGAAGGTATTTGTATATTTTCAGTGATGATTGATTGCCCAGAAAGGGTAGACTTCTGTTTTTGTCTTTCAGATAATCAGAGAAAACTGATGCTAGCTGAACAGCATTCAACATACCATGCCTTTGATGGCACAGTAAAAATTATGTTTTGTGTTTTATGTTCTGTCTTGTGGTGTCTGTCTGGTGGCCAAAATTGTTTTGTTTATGGGATAGTCTGGATTGGAATACAGATACTTGTTTTGTTCAACTTGGAATACAAAGTGCTTGGATAAATTGGGAAAAATATGGTATACTAAAGCTTAATACATCTCCTTAAGTAAGAGAAAGAGAAACTTATTGGCCAAATCTTTTAATTGAAAATTGTTAGTAAAACTTGCATACTAATAGTTTTTGGAAGCAAGGACATGGAAAGTTAACCCACTCCCCATATTGTATTTGGATCCTTCTGGCTATCTCAGATTTCTAGCCAGAGGGCTGGGGATGGTGGGAAACTATTGGACTAGAGGCTCTATGAAATAAACTCATCAAAGTGGGTGTGCTTGTCCTAGCTTGTTGTCCCAAAGCTCTGGAAAAAGTTATTTTAGTAAAAGGATAGATGTGACAAACTTTAAATAATAAGACTAATGTACTGTATAAAGGCAATGTATATGTGTTCATTGTTAGAAAAAGATGTATAAGTGAAGGCTAAGTTTCCTTTGTAGGTTAAAAGAAGCCAAACAGGACAAAGGAAGAAGAACGAGTTAACTGAGGAAAAATAGCTAACATGCTGAGTTTAAAGATAGGGCATTAGCCCCATTTCAGGACACTGCTCTCAGCTAAGACTTAGCTAACAACCAAGACAAGGGGGGCTTAAATGTGCCACAAAGCTGTAGAGTCTGCAAATCGCTGACAGGCACTAATGAAATGTGTTAGGTTTCTTTTTTTCACAGGTAAAGACGCACTACACAAAGACCCTAGGAGTCCTGCCACCCTTGGAACCAGGAAACTGGATTAATGTAAAGCTCCACCAGCGAAAGACTGCTTTGGCTCTATGCTGGAAAGACCCTTATTAAGTCCTGGTGACCACCAACAGCGTTGTGCAGTGTCAGAATCCAGGATTTCCTGACCAAAAAGGACATTAAGGACTGACCCTGGTGTAGAAACCAAGAATTATACACTGGCAGGAAGAAATCTGTGGGACCCCTGTTTGAGACTGTGGTATTGATTAGATTTTGGGGTTTATTCTACAGGCTGCATCCTGTGTTTTGGATAAATCCTTCAGCATGTATTGCTCACAAGGGGCTGCCATTAGATTAGCACAACAGAGAGCCTAGGTTGTTTCCTCTGCAAGAAGAGGGAATTGACCAGATCTCTGTGGACTCAGGCCAATAATATAGCAACCATTTGAAATATTTTTAAAAGCTGGGAACATGATAAGAAATTGGGCCACCTAGAAAAAGGCCACTAGCCTTATTTTTAAAGCTCAGCTATCCCAAGTACAGGCTGGAGTTGGTGGGTTACATGTCATTTCCACCCTTAGTTCTATGACCCAGAAGTTGCTGACAGAGATGGTATTGAGAATCACTGAGACTGGGAAGGTATTGCAGTGGGATCTGGTATATTTAGATGGATCTTGAGCACCAGACTTGGTCCACTGCCCTTACAGACTATCAGGAACCATCTGATCTGTGGTCAGGGGGATGACATACTTGGACACTTTCTGGATGGAAGTATGGACATTCACAATGCTCCTTCCAAGTATGTGGACCGGTTAGGGTGGGTGTGGGCTTCCACATACCGAATCCTACCGGGTCCATAGGGAGGATGAATGTGGAACTGAATACCCCAGCTCCCTAGAGTTTAATTGTTTTTTGTCTTCAAAGTATGAGAAAACTCAGCCAAATGTTTGTTGAGTATTCTCAAAGGGGGGGATTGTTGGTGCCATTAGGCATATCCCTAGATAACTCAGGAGGGTAGAAAAACACAGTATTAATGAAGCTTTTCTGTACCAGGCCTGAATGGACCAAAGTTATTTTATGCTTGTCCAAAGTGCTTCCATATTAAACTCTGATTGAACTCCCAGGCTAGTATTGAGAATGGAATGTGTAACAGCTTCTTATCAGTGTAAGACACCAGAAGATAGGGCCCCTTTTTATTACTTGTGTTTAGTTTAGAAAGAGGGGAGGGGAGACAAGGTAATAAATTCAGAAGTAAACCAAGGTAACAGCCTTGAAAAGTTACGAGATAAATTGTTTGCTGTCAAGGATGATTTAACCTGTTTGATGTAATTGTTAACTATACACTATATGTACTATATAAGAGTGGGGAGGAGACTAGTGGGGGGTAATGAGGATGCCTTATTGAAGTCATGTATAAGAAGACACACACAGCTTGTATCTGTGTGCAGGATTTGAGATTGTAAATATCTCCCTGGCACCTTACTTGGGCTCAAATAAACTTTTTCTGCATTCTCCACCCTGGTGTGATAATTAGTGCGACGCACACCGGGCAACGAACCACTGTTTGCTGCCTCAGGCCTTTTTGGGCTGGCAACAACCGCAAGAGCAAACACCGGGTACTTCTGTGCTTCTCAGCAGCTGGGAAAAAGCCTCTTGGGGGGAAATATCTCCTGTCCCACTGCCAAAAGGAGCCCCTGGAGTGGGAACGGTCGAAGGCCCCACCCGGGGGCTGGCCCTGCTTTCCTACCGCCTTGTGAGGCTGGCCGCAGAACGAATGCTGGTCTGCAACAGGCCCTGCCCCCACCCCCAAGTCCTCTCCCTACACACCACTGACCAGCTGATCACTGGCAGGGGGCAGGTGCTGAAGGGGACCAGCAGGAGCTTGTCCACAAGGCCCATAGCAGGAGGAGAGCTGGCTGCCAGTGGGTGCTGAGCACCTTCTCCCCCCCTCACCCCTTGCTGTTTCTGCAGCCCTGTAGCTCCCATGGAGTCGCTGACTTGGCTCCTTTCGCACTCTAGAGAGAGGAGCAGAACCAGGGCTCTGGCTGATCTATGGGGCACCAGGTGAGTGGCAGAGGCTTCAGGTGCTGAGAGTTTGCCTGACCCCTCAGGGACACAGTGTGAGGGGGTGTCCCAGGCATCTCTATGAAAGGAGCAGAACAGGATTTACTTGGGGTGGGGAGAGAATTGAGAGTGTCTCAGGGGGTTGTACAGAGGTATTGCCCGGATGAGGGACTGGCTAAAACACAGGACTCGGTGTGAGCAGGATTTGATCCTGCGCAGGAAAACCCTATTGGATTTCGACTCCAATGCCTTAACTGCTTGGCCATCACAGCTGTAAGCACAAAATTGCCCCAGTGCCAGAGAAACTGGTAAAGAATCCCAATGCCCAGGCATGAAATCATCTGAACTACAGAATGCCCACCACAAACCTGGCTCCCAAAGCACAGGAGGGATTGGGGGTTTGTTCTCTTTGCTTAACCATGTGCAGTCGCACAGAGAGCGCCTTTAAAAGTCTCCCCTCCCCGGGAAGGGGAAATGATTCTCAACTTGAAGCCTGATGTAGGGTGACCAGACGTCCCGATATTTGCTTGTTTGTCCCGCATCCCGACTGATGTTTGGTCGGGACACTGGACAAACAAACAATTTTGCCCTCTGCTCCGGCACACAGGCAGAGCCCGGTGGGACACTCGCCCACCGACTCCGCCCTCTCCTTCCCCCATTGGATCCCTCCCCAAATCCTCACCCTGGTCCTGCCTCTTCCCCAAGCAGGCGGCATCCTCCTCCCTCCCAGGTTTGCACACAGGCCATGGCCATGGCCGGGAGCGCAGCATGGAGGCTGCTCCAGCCCTGGAGCCTGCGGGGCAGCGCAGTGGGGCTGGGGGCAGTGCGGAGCGGGCAGGACCCATGTGGGCAGGGGGCAGAGACACACATGGGGCAGACACGCTTCTGCCGGGAGGGCCCGGGCCCGGCTGCCTGGTTCGCCCCTTGCCCGGGTGCTGCAGGAGGGACCTGGAGCGCGGCTCGGCTGCAGAGCTCGGAGCCCAGGCTGGGCCCAGGAGCAAGGGGATGGGGGAGCTGGGGGTGTATCAGGGGTCAGAGCTGAGAGCTGGGTGGAGATGGGGCTGTGCCACTGCCGCCTGGCGGGGGGGGGAGCCGCCGGCTTTTTTTTTGGCTCTGCCCCCCGCGTCCCGATATTTCATCTCTGACATCTAGTCACCCCAGCCTGATGTGAATGAGGATGTCTGGACCAAGGGGCCAGGGACTGGCCTTTGCTAGAGAAACCACTGTCAAGTTTGATCCAATTAGGACAAGTCAGCAAATAAGAACAACCTGAGGGCTCAGTAACTGCTGCAGGCAGCAAAGTCCTACAGGGAGCAGTTTCTGGCACTACACCTGTGCAGCTCTGCTCCCTGGCTCTTCTCGGGCTCCTGCTCTCTCCTTAGCTCTGCCCCACTCTGGCCCAGGCAGTTCCAGCTCCCACGGAGGATGGGACCCCCTGGCCTGGTGACTCCCTCATTACACTGCCTGGCCTGTCAGTGCGGCTAACTTGGAGCTTTGGCCTCTCCCCATTGCCCCTGGGGACTGTCAGTCTCAGGGGCCTGATTTCCCATTGGCCCTTCCCCCTTCTATTGGGACTGGGAACTAGCCAACCAACCCCCCACTAAGTTTTAGTAAGGGGCCAACAGTCCCTTACATGAGCTGGCCCCGTGAGGGTCACCAATGTGCAGAAAAGGTGCCATGAACTGGTGTAATGGGCAGCACTCAGGACTCTGAATCCTGCAATCTGAGTTCAAATCTCAGTGGGACCTTGTGTTGGCTTTTGGTAAAGCCCTGGAGCTCCCAGTGCTCAACTTCCCTGTCTCCAGCCATGCAAGAACAAGTCTTTCCCCTCCTGTTGGGTGACTCAGGCCTCTGGGTGGGAGGCTGCAGTGGGTCAGGGCTCTAGAACTGACACCTGAGGGTTGGGATTCTCACGGCTTCACCTGATGCCCACAAGTTTGGCACTTGCCCCTGTGCTTTTCCTCTTGCCCACCTGGCGCTTGAAGGAAGGCGTTCCAGGGCCAGGCTTCATAGTCAGGGCTGGGCAGGAGGGAGGAAGAGTCCCAGGCTGGAGCCCAGCACCTCTCCTCCTCTGGGCACCTGGAGCAGAGGCGGCTGGTGCTGACAGCTCCAAGGGAAGGTTTAAAAGCCACAGAGCAATGGAAGGCAGGGCAAGAGGAGGGGAGAACCATGCCTATGCGTGGCCAGCAGACAGCCACAAAGACACCAGGCCAGGCTGCTCCCTGGCATGACAAACCCCCACTGAAGGCCACCGTCAGGCCAGCATGCAGGGTGGCTGCTGATGCTCTGTGGCCAACATCTGAAGACGGTAGGAAAGCAGGGCCAGCCCCCCGTGGTGGGGCCTCTTTCCGTTCCCACTCCAGGTGCTCACTTTGGAAGTGGAGCCGCCCATTTTTTTGGCAAGTCAGGAATGGCAAAGCCGAGACTGGAAGCACCTGGGGCTCATGTCCCAGACTTTGTGACGCCCACCCCCCAACTCCTTCCCGGGGCTCTAGCTGGAGCCAGAGCATTGGCCTGAGTGACCAAGAAGAGGTTCCAGCCCTGAAGGGAGCAGGACTTGCAGCACAAAGTGAGCACAACCACGAGGGGACTCAAATCCTAAATCATCTGATCCACAGGGAGATGCCTTATCCTTTAGGCCACATGATGAGGGGGTCTAAGCTCTTCTTTGGAAAAGCCGGACACTGTGTTTCTCAGGTCATCTGCT
This sequence comes from Mauremys mutica, assembly GCF_020497125.1. Classification (NCBI taxonomy): domain Eukaryota; kingdom Metazoa; phylum Chordata; order Testudines; family Geoemydidae; genus Mauremys; species Mauremys mutica. The sequence continues at coordinate 104,927 of NW_025423308.1, forward strand.
GAGGGGGTCGAGACGCTCTGGGCACAAGAAGTCGAGTTCCCAGCGAGACACCAGACTTAATTGTCTGGAGCCAGGTGCAGGGCTTTGGCAGGGAGGGTCAGGCATGGGGAACTGGGGTGCAGCGGACGGACCGGACCGGCTTCTAGGTGTGGAGATTTAGTCACACTGAGGCACAGGAGGGAGGAGGAGGAGGAATCTTGCTGCCTGGCAGTGGCTGTGCAGAAAAAAAGGAGGGGTTCCTGGGACTTTTTTTGTCTCTCTTTTGCCTGCCTGCTCACTCTTGTGGTGAACGGTGAAGATGTTTTTCAACATGCCCAGGTAGCTCAATTGCTAGAGCATCAGGCTCTTAATCTGAGGGCCCGGGGTTGAAACCCCTGTCTAGGTACCCAGCTTTTAAGTTGCCTTGTGTGCCAGGAGCCAAACTCTGTTCACAGCCACACAGGGAGTCCCAGAAGCTGTGGCCATTTCCTGGAAAGGTTCCTTTCCTTAGCAATCAAGAGAGAGGCCACATCTGCAGATACAGAAAGCACAGGCTCTGGCTGCTAGGAAGTGCTGTGGGGCCAGGTGCTGAGAAAGCCCAGAGGGGGAGCAGCAGAGATGGGGGGAAGGGAGAGAGAGAAGCAATGAGGACAGAGTGTACAGGGGGCATCTGGTCTGGCTATTGTGGCAAACTTCCCTGGTTTATACACGACCCTGGTGGAATTGGCCTGTGGAAGGATCTGAGTCCCCACCCCCTTACCCAGAGGCTGCCTGACCTCGAGGACTGTTAGGATACAGAGATTCAGGCCAGTCTGCAGAGGCCTGTACTTTAAGAATTTAGGTGTATTTTTATCACTTAGTTAATTATAAAGATATAAAAGAAAGAATAAAAAAATCACTGTCTGTCTGTGTAATGGCCTTCTCTTACTGTGACAGTCTGAGGCCTGGTTCTTCGGCTAAGCAGCAAAGGCAGCCATAAGGTGGGAAGTGTATGGTCACATCCTCACATTCCCAACTAGCCACATTGAAATAAGGTGCTATTGGGCTGTTAGGAATACAATCCCGTCCTGATATTCCATCACCTCCAGAGAAAGGGAAACTTAGTTTGGTAGCATCCTGTCTGGCAAGAACTCACTTATCAATAGACACAGCTGGAAAACCCTTATGTCTGTATAGATGTAGTTGTGAAATCCTCCCTTCTGTATTGTTTTGTATGTTTATTTGCATGGTCTCTGTCTGGGTCTGTGATTGTTTCTGTCTGCTGTATAATTCATTTTGTTGGGTGTAACCAGTGAAGGTGGTGGAATATCACCATGTTACAGTATATCAGGACTGGTTAGTCTAGAGAAGGAGTGAGGGTACCAGGCGGTGCGGCGGTCGGGGCCGCGTGGTGAGTGCCCCGCTGAAGCGCTGGCCGCCCCCTTCTCTCTCTCTCCCCCCCGCTCCCTCCCCTCCCCCCCCACTAGACCGGGCGCGCACTCTGCAGCACAGGGAGTCCACTGGCTCCGGCCGCCCTGTAGGGTTTTTTTTTGTTTTTCCCCTGCTTTGCCGGCCGCACCGTTGTTTTTTCCCCCCACCCCCCTGCTTTGCTGCTCCAGCCCCACCATTTTTGTGTTGTCCCCCGCCCCCCACTTTGCTGCTCCAGCTGTGCCGTGTCCCTCCCCTCCAGCTTTGCTGCTCCAGCCCCACCATTTTTGTGTTGTCCCCCGCCACTTTGCCACTCCAGCCACGTCGGGTCCCCCCCCCTTTGCCACTTCAGCCGCGCCGTATCCCCCCACACACCCCCGCTTTGCTGCCAAACATGCACCTTTGTATGCAACTGCTGAGTCAGTTGTGAACCTTGCTACCATTATCATTATCCCTTTGAAATAATGATGGTGATGGACACTTGGCTCTATATCCCAGTGTGTCATGGATGTCTACAGGCTGCATTAGCCAATCCAACCATTTGGCACTTACAGATGGGCACCTCTGTATTGTGCCTGAGTCTTGTACAGCTATGAATGGCTGGTAGATGCCGATATTTTCCCATCTTTTTAACCAGCTCTAATACCCAGCCAGGCCAGGGCTGGGAAGAGAGAGAGAGCAGCAGGTTTCCCCTATTGTGGCCGTCTCGCTTTTTCTTGACTAGCTTCACCTCTGCACCAAGTTGTGCTTTTCATATGTGAGCCTGGCTAGCTCAGTTGGCAGAGCATCAGACTTTTAATCTGAGGGTCCAGGGTTCAAGTCCCTGGTCAGGTGAAAAACTTCTCACTGTGATAATAAAAACCTGTCTTTCTGGAGTCTTGTTCAGTGTTACTCTTTCTCTCCCGGATTTTGCCTTTCCTAAGAAGGGACTTTCGGGGCGGGGGGGTGTTGAAGAAGCAACTCCTTGACATCCCCTCTGTCCTTGCAGGCTGGAGGAATAAAGTCCTCTGCGCATATAGCATGTTCCTCCCCTGCAGACACAAACACACAGAATATTCATAAGGAATTAGAATTAGAATCCACCACTTTCCTTGGGAGCTTGTTCCTGTCGTGAATCATCCTCGCTGTTGAATATTTGTGCCTTAGATGTAATATATGAATTTGTCTCTTTTCACCTTCCAGCCATTGGGTCTTGTTATGCCTTTCTCTGCTCGATTAAAGAGCCCTTTCATACCCAATCTTTTGTCTCCATTAAGGCCCTTCAACACTTCAGTGAAATCACCTTTCAATCTTCTTTTGATAAGCTAAACAGGTTGAGCTCGTTCAATAGCAAAGAGCCACCAAATGTTCTGAGGGCTGGAGAAAAATGTCTTCTAGGGAAAGTGGTGGATTCTCCATCTCTTGATATCATTTAATGAAGACTAGATGCCTTTCTGGAATGTGTTTGCCCAAAAGTAGCTATTGTGTCATACAGGAGGCCTGTAATATGCAGGGGGTCAAATAAGATGCTCTAGTGGTCTCTTCTGGCCATAAAGTTGACTAATTTCTGAAAAACTGAGTGTAGCATTGGGAGCAGCATCTGATGTTTTCCTGTCTAGCCGGCTTGCTGCCTAGAACGAACGCTCCTTGAGTGGGGTGATCCACAGGGAGTAGCTCAAACCTCCACAGTGCCTGGCCAGGGGCAGGACATTAGCACAGCAAGGGAGGGGTGTGGCAGTGACATCACAAAGGCCTTTTGCAGGACCTCAGACTATTGGTCAAAGGTGGTTGGGAGGTGGTGACCTCACAGAGAGATGCTGACATCAGCCAGGCAGGACAGGGGCGAGGGGCCAGGGAAACCTCAGAGACCCCTGTGGCTTTGCTTCAGCAAGTCTCCTTCTCCAGGTCTCTCTTTGAGGACTGAGAGAGTATTCGGGTTCAGGCACGTGAGTGCCAGGAGGAACCTCTTTTGAGTTTTCTCCTTCCCTTTAGTGATTTTACTAGAAAACAGCCGTCCCTGTTTAGAAGGTAAGAGCCTCCTCGAGGGAAGTGGTGTCATGGGCGTGTCACAGTTCGGATGCCAGTGGTCCCCCTACACTGTAAGGAAGTTCCCGCCACCCTGCTCTGTGTTCGCAGTGCGGGAGAGAGCAGCATCCACGGCAGTGATTTGCTCCTGGTTGCCGGAGCAGAGCAGCAGGCTCAGCTGTCAGAACTTCCCAGAGCAATGAAAGGGGAGGGGCCCAGCCTCTGTAGCAGGAATACAGGGCAGGCGAGTTCACAGAGGGCATTGTGGGATACTGGAGGAGGCCAGTTATGGTGATATAATGAACAGCAGCATTTACTCTGTTACTTTAAGTTTGCTGCAAAAAGCTCTAGACCTCTCATTGAAGTCGTTTTATTTTGTCAGCAAAACAGGGCAGTTTTGTCGCCAGACGTGGCATTGCAGTGTGTACACCAGCCACAAGCTGCCGACTGAGGGAGCATTGTGTGTTTTTCACACACCTGAGCAATATAATTCTGCTGAAACAACTTTGTAGTGCAGACCTGGCCAAAGATTCACTCACACACAACTTGTAAGAGAAATGTCACCTGCTCCTCTGCTTTGAAGAATCCAAAGACAAGCAAAGCTTGTCAGGCCCTGGTGGGGATGGCAGGGACTCAGGTGTGGGCAGACAGAGTGCCTTAGCCACCCACAGGCACCACGGCTTAGCTGGCTAAAGCGTCTGTTTTGTAAACAGGAGATCCTGGGTTCAACTCCCAGTGGTGCCTTGTTGGCTGGATGTTGGGGTACCTGTTATTGGCTACTGTCAGAAGACAAGATTCAGAGCTAGACGGGCCTTTGGTCTGGCCCAGTGTGGTTTTTTCTTATGGTTTAAATTACACTCACAGGCACTGATAACAGAGTTACTGAAAGTTTCGGAGTTAAGAGCTGATAGGTCAGTGGTCCAGTCCCCACACAGATGACCCCCTCCCTCTGGGACAGGGCAGGTCTGAGTTCTCACCCAAATGCTTATTGTGGCTGCCAGAATCTGTGAGCAGCTTGTTTAGTTTACAGCAAAGGTTGAGTCCTGCTTTGTGCACCGTGTGTGAGAATGAAAATCCTAAACTGCCCTTCGAAATAACGAATGCAGCAGGACGTGTTATTGTCCCTGCCCCAAAGCAGACAGACTAATGGAGAAATGCCATTGAGTCCACGGTAATACTCCACTGCCATTTTACCTTTTTTGCTGGCTAAATTCCTTTTTATCTGCCCGGCCCAGGCTGTCCTCTGCCTCAGCTGCTGCTCCCGGCCTGCTCTAGAGTCAAACACACAGGGCCCCCAGGGGAACAGAGGCTGGGACAGGGCAGCAGCCTGGGCTGGGCAGATGCTGGGAATTCTCATTCCCTGAGAACTGGCCTGGCTCCCTTCTCAACAGCAAACAAACCAATTCCACGTCCCCTCCCCAGAAAAACCAGCCTGGAGCCAAGGGCAGCAGGGACGATTCCCTGCAGTTCCCACCGAGGCAGGAGAGAAGCCAGGGTGTTTCTAGCAGAGCTTATGGAACTGACGTGGGGAAACCAGCCTTTAATAACAGGCAGTTCCAGTTTAAGCTCAGTGTTTTTAACAATTTCTACAACATTAAATAACCCTTCAATCGTAGTGTCCCCATCCATAAAATTGCTTCAGCCTTATAGGTTCCCAGGTGCACAACTAAACATCTCTTCAAATCCAAAGGAGTGGAGATCAGTCAGTGTTCAGAGTTATCCCACATAGAAGAACCATGTTGTGGTACATACTGGCCCCATCATGTTGCCATGGCCTTTACCTCCTCTCTGTTAAAAGTTTTAGTATTTTGCACAGAAACTTTCTTCCCTCAGGAGAAACCTGGGAACCAGGGCTGCCAGCCAGACAAACACCCTTAAGAGGAGGCGTAACCTGTCAAAAAATGATCTCCCTTTTTCAGTTCTGTGACAGCCTGAAATGTTACTTATCCCGGCAGAACCAGAGGATTGAAAGCAGCTACATCAAACCCCTGTGTAGCTAACAGGAATGAACACAAACACTCCCTTGTATCTGAAGTGATGTTTAGTTTTACCCTTTGTTAACTGCAAGACTAAAGGGAAAGGCAGTGGTGGTGCCAGATATTAAGAGTGAAACACGAAACAATCATCATAGTTATGCCCATAGTGACTGCAAAATTTTTCTATATACTTCTTATTATCATCAATGTATTATTTTGGCCTCAGAGCAGGGAATGTGTCCCTCATGCTGCTTTTAGGTCACTAGGTGCTTTGGAAACAGGAGGGCTCTGAGTGTAACCTATAGCACATATGGCCCATCTGGGGATGTAGCTCAGTGGTAGAGCACATGCTTTGCATGTATGAGGTCCTGGGTTCAATCCCCAGCATCTCCAATTCTTTTCACCCTGCTGCTTTGCTCATCCCCAGAGGGGATGGGGCCCACCAGTCTCCCTGCAGGAATTTTAATCCTGCTCAGTGAGGGGCAAGTGCCAATTGCATGGAAGGTCAGGGTGGAGTTTCTGCTCCTAAGTCACCTCGGTACATTTAAGATTCCCACCAGCTGTGCTGCTTGGGACAATGGTAGATGAGAAGGGCGAATCCTCCAGCACTGGAGGGAAAGGTCCCGTCTGCAAAGACTAGACTTATTTCTTGTCTGGACCCAATCTTTCCACCTTGTATAGCCCTTGTTCCAGCTCAGGTGGTAGCTGGGGGATGTCTCCATGACTGCAGCCATGTTTGTTCAGTTCCACCCCCTTATACAGCTTTGGTACAAGGCAGGAATCTTTTGTCTCTCACCTGGGGAAGAGCCCCAGTTTAAGATGGATTCCTGTACCGGGGGACATGGTCACATGTCCTGTGAGACCCCCAAGCCTTCATTCTTCCTGGCCTGACTCACAGATGGTGCAGGATGGAGCCAACTACAATCTATTGTCCTGGTTAATGGGAGCCATCAAGAGTCCAAACCACTGTAAATGGCCCACACTTTGCATCATTACAACAGGACCTCAGAGTTATAGTTCATATTTCTAGTTTCAGATCCAAGAATGATTGGTTCATACAAATAGGATGAACACACACAGTAGATTATAAGCTTTGTAATGATACCTCACAAGAGACCTTTTGCATGAAGCATTGTCCAGTCACTTTATATTCACACTCATTAGCATACTTTAATAAAATCCTATGGAGTGCAACTTCACAGCAGGGAAAGGGTTTTACTGCAGCACCTGGCAGCAGTTGAGTTTCATGTTCAGGCTGTGGTATGAGTTCCTCCAGGTTTCTCGTAAGCACACAAGGACCTTAGCGGGTGCTCTTGATACAGAAATTGCCCAGACATGATAAAGTGATGGGAACTGCATTTTCCTTTTTTATTTCTGTATTTCCAATGACATTTCTGTTTGTGATTTCGTTTTGCTTTGTATAACTGTGTTTTCTCCTGGATTTGATATTTAACGAAAAAAAAGAATAAGGCCTCAAGGCACCAGATGGAGGAGCAGGCTGGGGCTAGGACTGCTAAGAGAATGAGAGTAGCAGGTTTTCTGTATTGTTTCCCGCCCTCATTTTTCTTGACTAGTTTCTCTTCTGCATGAAATTTGCCTCTTTAAAATGTGAGCTTGGCTAGCTCAGTTGGCAGAGTTTCAGACTTTTAATCTGAGGGTCCAGGGTTCAAGTCCCTGGTCAGGTAAAGAAACACTTTCCCCCTGTGACATCCCCAAAGTGTTTCAGAAGGACTCTCCTTGACTTTAGTTTTTCCTTTTCAGGACATGGCCTTTCCTAGGAAGGGCCCTTTACTGCCTGGGACTGAAGGTGCTACTGCCTCACCTGTCCACTGGCCTCACAGTCTGGAGGAAGAAAGGCCTCTGGGCCTGCAGCAAAGTGCTGGGTGCTGACTTTTTCAGCAAATGCAGGGCTGGCCAGAGAGGCATGTTCCCACTGAGTCCTCCCTGCCACAAAAAATTGTCCCCACAGACAGGGGCGGCTCCAGGCCCCAGCACACCAAGCACATGCTTAGGACAGCAAGCTGCAGGGGGCGCTCTGCCGGTCGCCGCGAGGGTCCTGCGACTTTGGCGGACCTCCTGCAGGCAAGCTGCCAAAGGCAACCTGCCTGCCGTGCTTGGGGCGGCAAAATGCCTAGAGCCGCCCCTGCCCACAGAGTCCTCCCTGCTGGAAGTAATCAACAGGTGCTCTGCTGGTCAGAGCACCTGTGACTATATATGAACTATAACTCTGAGGTCCTGTTGTAATGATGCCAAGTGTGGGCCATTAACAGTGGTTTGGACTCTTGATGGCTCCCATTAACCAGGACAATAGATTGTAGTTGGCAATCAACAGGTAATCAACAGGTGCTCTGCTGGTCATGGTGTAAGGGCCAGCACTCAGGACTTTGAATCCTCCAATCTGAGTTGAAGTCTCAGTGGAATCTGAGAACAATTCCTGTGCCACAAATCCTGCTGGGTCTTCCAAGGCTCTGTCTTGCTTTCTCAAAGGCCATGAAAACCACTACAAAAGGTTTTTTTTCTCCTGCTGATAATAGCTCACCTTAACTGATCACTCTCGTTATAGTGTGTATGGCAACACCCAATTTTTCATGTTCTGTGTGTATGTGTGTGTGTGTGTGAATATATATCTTCCTGCTGTATTTTCCACTGCATGCATCCAATGAAGTTGGTTTTAGCCCAGGAAAGCTTATGCTCAAATAAATTTGTTAGTTTCTAAGGTGCCACAAGTACTCCTGTTCTTTTTGCAGATAAATGAATGGAGGTTAAGTCCATGAATGGCTATTAGCCAGGATGGGTAAGGAATGGTGTCCTTAGCCTCTGTTTGTCAGAGGGTGGAGATGGATGGCAGGAGAGAGAGATCACTTGCTCATTACCTGTTAGGTTCAGTCCCTCTGGAGCACCTGGCATTGGCCACTGTTAGCAGATAGGATGTGAGGTTGGATGGACCTTTGGTCTGACCCAATATGGCCATTCTTATGGTCTTATGAAGGGAGGGGCAGAACACTGGGACAGAGTTTCTGTAGTGTAGTGGTTATCACTTTTGCCTAACATGCAAAAGGTCCCTGGTTCAAAACCAGACAGAAACATGTGGGTTTAATTTTCCCAGCTCCTAGTGGCCTGTCCCTGCTGTTGTAGGAGCTGCAGTGATTTCTATGCTCAGAAGGTCTGTTATACTTCCCCTGCTCCCACTTTTCTCTCCTCTCCCTCTCTGAATGCCTGTGAAGTGGCTTTTCCCCTCCCGCTCCCTCCTGGAATGCTGGTGGGATGAATGGGCTGGTTGAAGAGCAGAAGAGCTCCCAGGTAGACAAGGTGTCTGGGATGCTAATTAGGCAGCGATCACACATCCAGAGCATGGACACTGCCCAAGGTGGAGTGTGACCAACCAGATACAGCCAAGTCATCTCTAGTCACAGGCCATGAGGAGCAGGTCCTTAAAAGGGGAAGGGGCCCTGTGCTCAGGAGAGCACTCACAAGCTTGTACCTCCAGTGAATGCCCTTTGCCCAGACCGCCTGGCCAGTGGTTCTCTGCGTTGCATTTCATTGTGCCTCAGGGAGACTTACCTTCATCACACCATGCATCACGGTGCTGTGGGAAACTTACCTTGCAGAATCCAGACAATCTCCAGTGCCGTGCCTGTCCTGGGAGCGTGAGTGTGACACCCCCCCCCTTTCTTTTGAGCTTAGCTGTCAAAATAATAAACGTGCTGCTTTATGCCAAACTGGTGGGTCATTAGTGATACCTACGCTGACTAGCGGGCCCAATTTGGGGTAACACCTGCGATAACCCCAACCCCTGCATGACAGAGGGTAGTGAAATGAGCTGAGAAAAAGCCTTAGCATCAGCACGGGAAAGCTAGAGGATCTGGGCCAGTCACCTTTTGAAGCCTTGTGGCTTGGTCCTCCTCTGCCTTGGAGGTTGGCCTATGGCAGCCAGCTCTTCCTGCTGCCTCATCTGCGTGACTTGCCAAAGGAGGAAGTGAGACAGGAATGGGGCAAAAGAGGAAAGTCGAGCTGAGGAAGGCAGGGCAGAAGCTAAGTGCCTCAGTGCAGCTAAGTGGGGTTTAGTAGAGCGTCACCAGTCATTCTGCAAAGCCTGGGGAGGTGCAGTTGGCTGCTGGGAGGCAGAATCCTGTGCCTGCCTCTTGGCTTCCGGGTGCCTCCCCTCCCGGGTCTATTACAGGAGTGGGTGGGTGGGGTCTTTTGGCCTGCAAGGTGCAGCAGATCGGACTAGATGATCACATTGGTCCCTTCTGACCTTGAAGGCTCTGAGTCTAAAAGGGAGAGGGAAGTAAAGGGAAAAAAATAAAAAATAAACCAAATGTTGTAATACCAGGATGACTCCACCTGCTCATTGTATAGTCCTGCCCCTTTCTTCCCTCCATTGTGTGTTGAATGACCTGCAGGACATTGATTCTCTCCTTCCATTGCTAAACTGATACAATGTGACTGAAATTAAACCAATTCCCAGCAGCAAAAACATCACATCGCTGCATTGGCTGGGAATTGAACCCACGTCAACTGCTTGGAAGGCAGCTATGCTCACCACTATACCACCAATGCATCTGACAAAAGTGCTGCTTATGCTTGCCCAATGAGGCTAGAGCAGAATTGAGGCGTTTTACTACCTGTTAAAATGTACTGGAGTCTCATCACTAAAAAAAAAACCTACCTCTATCTCCACCTGGGTTTGAACCATCAGCCTCTCAATTAGGTCACCAAAGTGGTTAATCACAGACACAGGTAACTACCCTACTTCCCAAGCTTGTCTATGAAGCACCTACAGGGGCACACCTGGCTAGTGAGGGAGGCACACAGCTGGGGTTATGAGTTCAGGTCTCACCCAAAGCATCCGTTTTCAGTAGCCATGGAGCTTCCCCCACTCACTTTGTCTAATTCACATGGAAAGTGCCATACCACGGTGATGAGAGCAAATTCTAAACTCTGAAATGTGGAGGTGGCCCATAGACTGGGATAAGGGGTTTGAAGAGAAAAAGCTCTAAGGATATAAAACCAGTCTCCACGGGCAGGTACGGTACAACGCCTCAACAGGGAGCCATTTGGGGGAGGGGGTTTCACGTCCTCTGTTCAATGTCCTGAGAGGTATTTTAAGATGAAGGTAACACCATGGCTAACAGTTGACTGGCACGTCCTGGGTTAAAGAAAGGAAGGGACTTGGGTTAATAGTCGGAAGATTTGTGTTACCGTCACTGTCTGACCCCCCTTCAGTGCAGAGGTTTGTACGTTGCTGGGTGGAACGCACAGACTCCTGGAGAGCAGGGGCAGCTGTTTCCATGGCAGAGAGCCTGGCACTTAGGAGACTTTCTTGACTTGCTGTTTTGAAGCAATTCAATAAAATAACGGTGGAGCTACAATGTCCGGTTCAAAATATCAGCCCCACCCCAGTGCAAAAATGCTATTTGAGGATCTAAACAGGAGGCTTCCGGCTCTAGGACACCTGACCAGAGAGCTCAGAGTGGGCTGTAAGAGCTGCTGACTCTGAGGGTCCTGGGCTAAATCCACTTGCAGGTGGAAGTGTTTTGATTTATTTGATGGATAATGAGCACCAGCTACCAGGGGAGAAACCCTGTGAACTTGCTGCCACTCCAGCTGCTGCCCCGGCAGGGGGGAGCCCCAGTGGGCCTGCTGCTGCTCCGGCCACCCCAGGAGTGCTGCCGGGGGCCACCGAGCTGCGGCTGCTCCTGCTGCCCGCGGAACCACAGGAGGGAGATGATTTTTTGACAGTGACAGACGCCTCGTCCTAAAGGCCTTTGTCTGCCCCCTTCTAGTGACTGTTTGGCACAGGAATGCAGCCCTCACTCCTGGGTCTCTCCTGTGGAAATAATGTTTCTGTGCAAAACACCAAAGCTTTTGACAGAAAGGAAGAAAAGGAAATGGCCACACGATGGGACTAGGACATAAGGAATGAAACACAAGATGCTTCTCCCATGTGCATTGACTTTGAACCTTGTTGTTTGCGGTGTTGTCTCTCATGTCCTGGGACCAACATGGATACAACAAGGGGGAGGAGGTCACATAATATCTTCTAAAGGACCAAGGAAGGGAGTATTATTTACTCCTTCTCTAAAACACAAGAACTATGAGGCGTCACCACATGAAATGAATAAGCTGCAGGTTTGAAATGAACACACTTCCCTCAATCTGCTGGCAATGCTTCTACTAACGCAGCCCAATCTGCTGTTAGCCTTCTTGGCAACAAGGGGACTGTTGACTCATATCCAGCTTCTCATCCACTGTAATCCCCAGGTCCTTTTCTGCAGAATTGCTGCTTAGCCAGTCGGTCCCCAAGCTGTAGCAGTGCAGGGGATTCTTCCTTCCTAAGTGCAGGACTCTGCACTTCTCCTTGTTGAACCTCCTCAGATTTCTTTTGGCCCAATCCTCCAATTTGTCTAGGTCACTCTGGACCCAAACCCTGTCCTCCAGCGCTTGGATTCTTTACATGCTTTCACAGAGTGAAGAGCACATGTTCCATGATTTCATATGGCAGAGTTTTATGCTATAAGGGAGCTTTCCCTGTGTGAATTTGACAGGTGAATCAACATAGAGACATATTGTGACCCTTCTCAGGGAGCTGAGGGCTGAGAGTTTCCTTGTTGCCACCTTCCACTAGGAAGAGGGAGTTTTGCATTTGGCAGCTGGATGTTAGTGACCAAACTCACCCAGCCCGTCAGGCACTCAAGGACCCTCCTCTGAGCTACAGCAGCCACCCTAACCCCTGAGTTCCTTCAATGTGTCCCCCTCTGGGGTCCAGCCCGGATCACCAGATACTCAGAGAAATCCCAGATCCTCTCTGCCCAAAGCAATGGTATATCCCAGGTTACTAGTTTTACTGTGGACCACTGCTACTGTATCTCACACCGCACTTGAGTATAGTTTATCAAACAAGCAGAAATTTATTTAACAACCGATAGAGATTTAAACAAACAAATGTGAGCGATGGAAAACTAACTGTTACCAACTAAACAAAATCAGAAAATGTCACACCTACACTTCTTAATAGTTAGCTTTCCTATCTAAGTAGAGTTTTCACCTCACAATTCAGTCAATTTCACTGATTGCTAGTCCCTAGGCGCCATGGCCCTGCCTTTCATGAAGCATCACTGGTCGTTAGGAATCTCCTTGGTGAATGGACCCAGAGTGTTTTTCTCCACCCTGTTATGAACTGAATCAGTCTTTTGTCTTTATTCACAGAAAGGATGATCTCCTCATTCTCATATTGTCCTTGTCACTTCCCACAGGGTTTTGATGTCTATAATTTGTCTTTGATGCTTTTCCATTGGGCTTTTCTAGGTTGGTGCAGAGGCTGACAATGGAGCAATACATCACATAACTGGCTAGCAAGGGAGAGGTGCCAATTCCCGTCCCACTGGAATGGGCCGTCCCCAACAAGACCTATGATTGGGGTGACTCACTTTCACAACAATAACATATGGGCATAATTTTCCATGTACTTACATTACCCCTTAACTATGACTTCTTGGACACACCTCTCGCAGTGAGTAGGAGTATCAATAATTTACAAGCTTTCAGTAGAGATCTCACTGCTATGCTTCCGTGGATAACTATCATAAAAGCAGTGTATTAGGTGTGGGGAGTTTTTCAGGTCTGACACAGGAGTTGCTTGTGAAGAACAGTGACCCCCTTTGCCAATTGGCACCAATGAGCTTTTGTCACAGATGCACTGAGCTATACCGTCACCCCCCTGATAGAACAGAAAGGCCAGCACAAAAAACAGAGAGAGGAACAATAAGATACTAAAATGACAATGGCTGGCCTCAGCCCTCCATACGAGTAACTTTCTCACATATAGGGAGATGGGTCAAAATTGGAATTGATGTTAAGGCTGTGTCTACACTTCAAACACTGGAAATATTCTTCTGACAACCTAACACTGCCTACACTGGGGCTCAGGTCACATTAACTACTTCTCTCAGTGGAGAGGACTTTTCACACCCCTGAGAGATGTGGCTATGCCAACACAGCTTTTCTACATCGACCAGCCTTTAGCTGGCTTATTGACCTGAAAGGCAATGGATTTCGGTCTTGTTCTTTATATTGATGGCTGAATGAGTGCAGCTGTCCTACCTGCTTGGACACATCCTGTGACAGATGTCAGGCCTTTCCTTTGCAAATTAGAGAAGTGGGGAAGACAGTGACCCTTACAGTCTAAGTGGGTAAAAACTTATACAACTTATCTCCTCAAGTAGCTTTCCTTTGAATAGAAATTGACTTTGAAACTAAGCAAAAAAAATTCTATTTGAAAACACAAAATATTAAAATCGATACTTGGCCAATATTCCCTCTTATACACACTCTCTCACACACATTCTCCCACCCCAACCTTTTTGACCAGAACTCCTTACACTACAGGGGGTAAATTAAATCAAATTAACTTTTCAAGATTAGCCATCATTTCCTGTACGACTAACAAAACAAAAAAAACAAGACAACTTTCAGTTTTCCAAAATACTTCAGATTATCACACATTTAGTCTCTTCTTCTTTAACTAATAACTTAACCAATAATCTCATTTTAATAGCTAACAAAAACCTATTCAAAGTTCACAAATTCTTATCATATATGTTAGTTTTCTTTTAATGCCCATTGCCAACAACTGAACCTTGGCTCAAGCTGTGGTTTGTCCCAACCACTTCTGTGAGTTCAGATATCTCAGGATCTTCTGCAGTATGTGTTGGTGGAAGGGATCTCCTATGAGGGAATCTTTGCATCATGAGGAAAAATGCCTCTCGTGTCACACTTTTAATCTTTCAAAGTGAGACGAAGATAGAGGAAGAAGTGATGAGTAAAATGCATAAAACACAAGAGAGAACTGTTCCTTGGTCTGGCCACCACTAAAGGTACATTGTATTGGTTAACTATATTACTCCGATGTCGTGAAAAATCCCACACACCACTGACAGGACAAAGTGTTATTTCACTGAAAAGAGTTACACACGCCAACTAACCCTCCCTTGATGTAGAATAGCTATAACATCAATCAAGCAGAAAATCTTCATCCTGCCAAAGAGAGCCCGCGACTGCCCAAGATCTTATGCTTGCGCGTGACTTTGCAGACTCAATCAAGAGGATCCGGATGGCGGAGAACTATCTCTCCCATTGGCTCGAAAGCCGTCTGATAAAATCTCAAGCAGACGTCTGCACAAGTGCAGCGCAGACTTCAACAAATTGTGTAGCAGGCTGACACCCCAACCATCAGCTTTTATTGTGTAAATCCATTAGTGCATCAGACCCACAAAAACCATAGAATCAGAACTTCTAACATGCGAGTATCCAGAATCTGAAATTGGAGCCTGAATTACATTCATTGCCCTCTCATTGGTTACGTATCATTTCTACCAGCCTTGAAGTCTCTTGTTACCCGCAATCAGGCAGCCAGTTTGGGATCCACGGGGAAGGAATGTCCTTTGAACAACTCTCTCTTTGGATCCAAATTGTGAAGGATGATTGGTTCTCAATGTAACCTGGCATCCTTTGGAACTGATAATCAGTGACACTGAACTAGGAAATGGAGTTGTACAAACAATTTTCCTTGGGTCATTGGTCACCCATAGCTTTCCTTTACTGGGGTGGAAACCAAGAACTGGGTGTGTACTCTTTCAGCCACAGCTCTTTCCAAATCCTTGGCCTTTGGGTAAGGTAAATTTACACTTCTCCGAAGTAAGAATCCTTTACAAAACCACTCCAAATCTCAGCAGTGGGTTATTGATGCTTACCAAAACATGGAGGCTTACCAAA